>NC_053434.1:54557184-54857184 GCF_007990345.1 Gossypium hirsutum
ACTCGCACGAATGCCTTCTTCACTAACCCGGATAATAACTCGCACGAATGCCTTCGGGACTTAACCCGATTTAATACAACCCCACCCGAACTCGCCTCCTTCGGACTACCCGATTTAATAACTCGCACGAATGCCTTCGGACAACCCGATTAAAACTCCACGAATGCTCGGACTACCGATAGATCTCGCACAAAGGCCTTCGGATCTTAATCCGGATATATTCACTTAGCACAAAGCCTTCGGGACTTAGCCCGGACAGCATTCAATTAATCATGCACATCTAACAATAATTCATAGCACATTCATATTTCATTTCGTTTACGAAACTCAAACACAAGGCACATATTGTCCTTGCACATTCGGCTCAATAGCCACACATAGAGCATGATTTAATCACATCGAAATTTAAGCTCTCTTACTCAAGAACTTACCTCGGGTGTTGTCGAACGATTCCGCTAGCTATTCAACCACTTTTTCCTTCCCTTTATCGGTTTATTCCCCTTGCTCTTGAGCTTAATCAAACAAATAAATTGATTTCATCATTAGGCATCAAAAGATGAACACAAGGCACTTAGCCCATATTTATACATTAGACATAAAGTCTCATACATGCAAAAATCATGCATCAACACAACATATTAGCTAATTTCTTTGCCCTTGCCGAATATGCATGTCCATTTTTGGGGTCGATTTCAACACTTAATACACACATATACACACTAGTAAAGCATCCTCCCCCTTTCATCAATTTAACACATGCATTGCTCATTAACATGCAAAGTTACATTCGGCCTTAGCACACATCTTGCTAGCCGATTCTTCTCCATTTAGCAACCAATGCACATATGTGCTCACACAAAAAAATGCTAAAAAGGAGGTTCAAGAATCATCAAGCCATCATCACATGCATCATTAACAAGCTTCATATTTTGCATGCAATGGCATTAACACAACCTCCACCTAGGCCAAATCTTAACTCATCCTCATGCCTCATCACCAAAACATCAAACATCAACCAAGAATGATTCATCCATGGTCAAGTGCCATTTCCATAACATAGCAAGATTTAGACCATGGGTTAGGTAGAACTCAAGCTAACAACTAAAACATGCATGCCTCTCATGGAACATCATCAAACATACCTTAGCCTAGCTACATGCATGGCCGAATCTCTTCACCTTTCTTCTTCTTTCCTCCTTAAAATTTTGGCCAAGGATGAACCAAAGGATGATAAAATTTTTCTTTGTTTTTCTTTCTAGTTTTTGGCAAGCATGAAGATGAGAAAAGGATGAACAAAATTCCCCCCTTTCTCTTCTTTAGCTCACGGCAATGGGGGACAAACACTACACACACATTTTTTTTTCTTTTGTTTCCATTTCTTTATTACCCATACTCCTTATTTTATTCTTCCACTAACAAAACATGTTTCATGACATGTTTTGCCCATCCTTCCTTGTCATGGCCGGCCACTACTCATTAGGGGGGAATTTGACATGCAAGTCCCCCCTTGTCCACATGCACTAATAGGTCCTCACACATTGACCTATCACATTTAGAATTTTCTCACATAAGTCCTATTGACTAAATTCACATGAAATCAACCAAATTGAAGCTTGAAATTTTCACACATTCATAATTACATATTCTACACAATAAGTATCACATTCAAACATTTCGGTGACTCGGTTTAGCGGTCCCGAAACCACTTCCCGACTAGGGTCAACTTTGGGCTGTCACAACTCTCCCCCACTTAAGAAATTTTCGTCCCCGAAAATCTTACCGGTAAATAGGTTTGGGTATCATTCTTCATCGAGCTCTCGGTCTCCCAAGTTGCTTCCTCGATCCCGTGTTTGAGCCATAACACCTTTACTAGCGGAACTCTTTTGTTTCGCAACTCCTTCACTTCACGAGCTAGGATACGCATCGGTTCTTCTTCATAGCTCATGTCGACTTGAATTTCAACCTCTGATGGGCTAATTATATGCGATGGATCAGATCGATAGCGTCGAAGCATCGAAACATGAAAGACGTCATGAATCTTTTCAAGCTCCGGGGGCAAAATCAATCTATACGCAACCGGACCAACTCGTTCGGAGATTTTGTACGGCCCAATGAATCTTGGGCTCAACTTGCCCTTACGGCCGAACCTGAGTATCTTTTTCCAAGGTGAAACCTTAAGGAACACTTTGTCTCCCACCTGATACTCGATGTCTTTTCGTTTCAAATCTGCGTACGATTTCTGACGATCCGTGGCTACCTTCAGACTTTCACGGATTACCTTTACTTTCTGTTCAGCATCTCTAATCAAATCAACTCCGAAAATTTTGCTTTCACCGAGCTCGGTCCAAAACAATGGTGTACGGCATTTACGACCGTACAAAGCCTCGTAAGGTGCCATCTTAATACTTGATTGAAAACTATTGTTGTAAGCGAATTCAATCAAAGGTAAATACCGTTCCCATGAACTACTGAACTCGAGGATGCAACATCTCAACATATCCTCAAGTATCTGAATTATCCTCTCGGATTGACCATCGGTTGGGGGTGAAAAGTAGTGCTAAAATGCAGCTTGGTACCCAGAGCTTCTTGCAATTTCTTCCAAAATCGTGAGGTGAATCTCGGATCTCTATCCGACACGATAGAAACAGGTACCCCGTGTAATCTCACAATTTGATAAACGTACAATTCAGCTAGTTTCTCCAATGAAAAATCCGTACGTACGGGGATGAAGTGAGCCGACTTAGTCAGTCTATCAATAATAACCCATATCGCATCCTTCTTACTTGCTGACAAGGGCAGTCCGGACACAAAGTCCATTGTGACTCGATCCCATTTCCACTCGGTATCATGATCGGCTGAAGTAATCCTGAAGGCACTTGATGTTCCGCTTTCACTTGTTGACATATTAAACATCTCGAAACAAAGTCAGAGATGTCCCGTTCATACCATGCCACCAAAATTGACGTTTCAAATCATTGTACATTTTCGTACTCCCCGGGTGAATTGACATTCGGCTACAATGGGCTTCGTTCAGAATCATCGAAATGAGTTCCGAATTCCTTGGAACACACAAACGATTTCTGAACCTCAAACAATCATCATCATCAATTTGAAACTCCGATTCCTCGTTCGGAAAACACTTAGCCCGTTTTGCAACCAATTCATCATCGACTTTCTGAGCTTCACGAATTTGGTGAGTCAACAATGGTTTAGCTTTTAATTCAGCTACTAACACACTGTCTGGTAGAACAGACAAATGCACGTTCATCGCTCGAAAAGCAAACAATGACTTCCGGCTTAAGGCGTCCGCAACCACGTTAGCCTTTCCCGGGTGGTAATCAATGACAAGCTCGTAATCTTTCAACAACTCAAGCCAACGCCTTTGTCGCAGATTCAAGTCTCGTTGAGTCATCAAATATTTGAGACTTTTGTGATCCGAAAATACATGGCACTTCTCACCAAACAGATAATGTCGCCATATTTTTAAAGCAAACACGATGGCAGCTAGTTCGAGATCATGGGTCGGATAATTCCTCTCGTGTGGCTTCAATTGTCTCGACGCATAGGCCACGACTCGACCTTCTTGCATCAATACGCAACCCAACCCAAGTAGGGATGCGTCACTATAAATGACAACTCTTTACCTGATTCGGGTTGCACCAAAATTGGAGCTTCAGTCAAATGAGTTTTCAGTTGGTCGAAACTTTTCTGACATTTCTCCGTCCACTCGAACTTAACATCCTTTTGAAGTAGCTTCGTCATTGGTGTGGCTATCATCGAGAAACCTTTCACAAATCGTCGGTAATAACCGGCGAGCCCCAAAAAGCTCCGAACTTCAGTAACATTTCTCGGAGGTTTCCAGTCAAGTATGGCTGAAATTTTGTTCGGGTCAACTCGAATACCCGACGCGGATACCACATGACCCAAGAAGCTAACCTCTCTTAACCAGAACTCACACTTACTGAACTTAGCATATAACTGCTTATCCCGCAAAATTTGCAGCACTAGCCTCAGATGCTCAGCATGTTCGGTCTCGTCTCTTGAATAGACCAAAATGTCATCAATGAACACCACTACGAACCGATCCAAATACGGTCTGAAGATCCGATTCATCAAATCCATAAATACTGCAGGGGCATTAGTGAGCCCAAACGGCATCACTAAGAATTCGTAGTGACCATATCTCGTTCTGAAGGCAGTTTTGGGAATATCTGAATCTCGGATTCGCAACTGATAATAGCCCGATCTCAAATCTATTTTTGAGAACACTGAGGCTCCCTTCAGTTGGTCGAACAAATCATCGATGCGCGGCAACGGATATTTGTTCTTTATCGTCACTTTATTCAGCTGACGATAGTCAATGCACAACCTCATGGTTCCGTCCTTCTTTTTCACGAACAATACTGGTGCACCCCAAGGTGAGAAACTTGGTCGAGCGAAACCTCTATCCGTCAGTTCTTGCAACTGAGCTTTCAACTCCTTTAACTCGGTTGGTGCCATACGATACGGAGCTATCGAAATCGGCGTAGTCCCAGGTACAAGCTCAATACCAAACTCTACCTCCCGAACAGGTGGTAAACCCGGTAATTCTTCCGGAAAAACATCCGGGTATTCACAAACCACCGGCACAGATTCGGGTTTCTTTTCTAATTCTTTGTCACCAAGTACATACGCAAGGTATGCTTCGCACCCTTTTCTTACATATTTCTGTGCCAACATTGCTGATATTACAACTGGCATCCCCTCTAAGTCCGCAGACTCAATTCGGACTACTTCGTTATTTGCGCATCTCAAATCAATAGTCTTGCTCTTGCAATTCACAATCGCATCATGCGCGGTCAACCAATCCAAACCAAGGATAACATCAAATTCATCAAACGGCAAGAGCATCAAGTTCGCCGGGAAGCAGGAACCTCGAATTTCCAGGGGACATTTCTTACACACTTTGTCGACAAGCACGTAACGACCCAAGGGATTTGACACCCGAATTACGAACTCAGTAGACTCAATAGGTAAAGTCTTACTGGATGCTAAGGTTTCACATATGTAAGAATGAGTAGAACCGGGGTCAATCAAAGCAATTACATTAGTATCAAAGAGGGTGAATGTACCGGTAATAACATCAGGCGAAGAAGCATCCTCGCGGGCACGTATAGCATAAGCTCTAGCAGGCGCACGGGCTTCGGATCTGGTTATATCATCTCTAGATCCTCTCTGACCACCACCAGCATTGCCCATATTTCCAGATGGTCTACCTCGAGCAGTGGTAGCACCCGGTCTCCCACTCTGATTTGCATTCTGCCCCGACAACCTCGGGCAATCTTTAATGAAGTGGTCCACTGATCCGCATTTGTAACAGGAGCGGTCAGGAAATCTACAACTCCACGAATGCCATTTACCGCAATATCGGCATTTCGTCCTGTCTCGACGTTCATTCCCAACACTGGCGACCGAAGTGCCTCGTGTACCCACAGGGGGTCGATCACGATCTCGTCCAAAAAGGCTCGAAGTGCCTCTAAACTGGCCCGCATCATCTCGAAATCTCTTCGATGTCTGTTGAAGAGACCTCCCCGAGGATCTTTTACGAAACTCTCCAGTTCCCTCATCAACTCTTTGCTTTTCTTTTCTAAGCTCTTCGGCTTTACAAGCTCGTTCAACAAGTACCACGAACTCTTGTATTTCAAGAACGCCAACGAACATTTTTATATCTTCATTCAGCCCATCCTCGAAGCGTTTACACATAATAGCTTCGGACGAACACATTCCCGAGCGTATTTGCTAAGTCTAACAAATTTTCGCTCGTAACCAGTAACCGACATGGAGCCTTGCTTAAGCTCAAGAAATTCCTTCCGTTTTTGATCAACAAATCTCTGACTGATATACTTTTTCCGAAACTCAGTTTGGAAAAACTCCCAAGTTACTTGCTCTCGGGGCACAATAGAAGTCAGAGTACTCCACCAATAGTAGGCAGAATCACGTAGCAAGGAGATAGCACACTTTAGGCATTCATCGGGTGTACAAGATAGCTCATCGAGTACCCGGATAGTGTTGTCCAGCCAAAATTCAGCTTGCTCGGCATCATCGCTATCCATAGCCTTAAATTCAGTAGCCCCATGTTTTCGGATTCTGTCAACTGGGGGCTTATTTGACCTTATTTGGTCCGTTACCAGTGGTATTGTAGGCGCGGGGGTAGTATTTGTCGGGAATGGAGGTTGTGGAACAGCCATATTAGTTCGAATGTATTGGTTAAACCAATCATTCATCACGCTATAGAATGCTTGTCTAGCTTCATCGTTCTGATTACTAGCATTAGGTTGAGAGTCCGCCGGCACTGTCCCTTGTGCGGGAGCAGGCGCTACACTCTCAAGATCATCAGCTACTTCTCGGTCACGATCGGGATCCATTACTATAAATAAACACATTTACGATTGTCAGAAATCACCACACTATCAAGTAATCACATAAAATGGCATGTATAGCTAGACCCAAAACATTACGGTAGTCCTAGAATCGACTAAACCGTAGCTCTGATACCAATAAAATGTAACACCCCGAACCCGAGACCGACACCGGAGTCGGACACGAGATGTTAACAAACTTTGAAAAAAAAATTTTCCAGACACTGCCCAGTCTGAGTACTAGTCGCTTCAAAAATCATATCTTGAGTTTCACAACTCAAAAATCAGTTTTGTGATTTTTCCCTGAAACTAGACTCATGTCCCCACCTATGGATTTTTTTCTAGAATTTTTGGTTGGGCCAATTAGTACAGTTTATTAGTCAAAGTCTCCCATGTTACAGGGGTCGACTACACTGACCTTTTCCCATTACGACTGGGATATCTCTCTGCACAGAGCTTCAATACTGATGCCGTTTGTTTCTATGGAAACTAGACTCAGAGAGGAATCCATACATATATGGTATGACCCCTAATTATCTCTGGTCAATTTATAGTGAATTTCCAAAGGCGGAACAGTGAATCCAGAAACTGTTCTGGCCCTGTTCCACAAGAACCCGAATATCTCTTTCTGTACTGTTCCTATAATTGTTTCGTTACTTCCATATGAAAGTAGATTCATCAAGGTTCGATTACATAATTTATTCACTATTTAATTCCACTCCTACGAATTCTTGTGATTTTTCTAATCCACACCACTGCTGCTATCAGCTTCTGTTTCAAAGTGAACCTTACCTAATTTGGGGTTTCATGGACCAACTAGGGCCTTGTCATACATAAGCCCACATATGATCATACTTAGCCATTCTAGTGGCTGATCATTTGCTCAACACTTCCATTCCAACATAGTTACATCATGAAACCATCTATACATTCATAAATACGAATGGTCTAATGCCATACTCCACTTCTACAAGCCATTTTCGCATGGCTGTACACTTATACATTTCATAAAGTACTCGAAAGACAACAATGGGTAGTCCTATACATGCCATAACAAAATTCAACCAAAATAGTACCCAAAAGAGCCTTTGATAGTGTGGGCGACTTCGACTTCAAGATCCCGAGTCCGATAGCTGGAGAACCAAAAATCTATAAACAGAGGAGCAATGTAACGAGTAAGCAATTTATGCTTAGTAAGTTTGAGCAAGGAATTCCAGCATAAACAAAGAATATCACACATTTAGCTAAACGGAATATTTCATAATACGCAATTTACCGATATCAAACTTGCTTCACAACATTAATAACCCTTATGTACATACACAATAAACTAACTTGGCCGAAGGCCGGTAGCTCGTTTATCAACTGAGCGAACATTTATTGTAAGGGCTCGATTAAATTCAACACATACGTAACATATCCCCATATTGGGATGTTTTTCGAGTATTCGCTGGAATTTTACAGCAAGCTCATTCATTACCAAATCACGTACCTTCGGGATTTAACCGGATATAGCTCCTCGTTCAAATGCCTTCGGGACATAGCCCGGTTTTAGTAACTCACACAATGCCTTCGGGACATAACCCGGATTTAACAACTCGCACGAATGCCTTCGGGACTTAACCCGGATTTAACAACTCGCACGAATGCCTTCGGGACTTAACCCGGATTTAATAACTCGCACGAATGCCTTCGGGACTTAACCCGGATTTAATAACTCGCACGAATGCCTTCGGGACTTAACCCGGATTTAACAACTCGCACGAATGCCTTCGGGACTTAACCCGGATTTAATAACTCGCACGAATGCCTTCGGGACTTAACCCGGATTTAATAACTCGCACGAATGCCTTCGGGACTTAACCCGGATTTAGTATCTCGCACAAAGGCCTTCGGATCTTAATCCGGATATATTCACTTAGCACAAAGCCTTCGGGACTTAGCCCGGACAGCATTCAATTAATCATGCACATCTAACAATAATTCATAGCACATTCATATTTCATTTTCGTTTACGAAACTCAAACACAAGGCACATATTGTCCTTGCACATTCGGCTCAATAGCCACACATAGAGCATGATTTAATCACATCGAAATTTAAGCTCTCTTACTCAAGACTTACCTCGGGTGTTGTCGAACGATTCCGCTAGCTATTCAACCACTTTTCCTTCCCTTTATCGTTTATTTCCCCTTTGCTCTTGAGCTTAATCAAACAAATAAATTGATTTCATCATTTAGGCATCAAAAGATGAACACAAGGCACTTAGCCCATATTTATACATTAGACATTAAAGTCTCATACATGCAAAAATCATGCATCAACACAACATATTAGCTAATTTCTTTGCCCTTGGCCGAATATGCATGTCCATTTTTGGGGTCGATTTCAACACTTAATACACACATATACACACTAGTAAAGCATCCTCCCCCTTTTCATCAATTTAACACATGCATTGCTCATTAACATGCAAAGTTACATTCGGCCTTAGCACACATCTTGCTAGCCGATTCTTCTCCATTTAGCAACCAATGCACATATGTGCTCACACAAAAAAATGCTAAAAAGGAGGTTCAAGAATCATCAAGCCATCATCACATGCATCATTAACAAGCTTCATATTTTGCATGCAATGGCATTAACACAACCTCCACCTAGGCCAAATCTTAACTCATCCTCATGCCTCATCACCAAAACATCAAACATCAACCAAGAATGATTCATCCATGGTCAAGTGCCATTTCCATAACATAGCAAGATTTAGACCATGGGTTAGGTAGAACTCAAGCTAACAACTAAAACATGCATGCCTCTCATGGAACATCATCAAACATACCTTAGCCTAGCTACATGCATGGCCGAATCTCTTCACCTTTCTTCTTCTTTCCTCCTTAAAATTTTTGGCCAAGGATGAACCAAAGGATGATAAAATTTTTCTTTGTTTTTCTTTCTAGTTTTTGGCAAGCATGAAGATGAGAAAAGGATGAACAAAATTCCCCCCCTTTCTCTTCTTTAGCTCACGGCAATGGGGGGACAAACACTACACACACATTTTTTTTTCTTTTGTTTTCCATTTCTTTATTACCCATACTCCTTATTTTATTCTTCCACTAACAAAACATGTTTCATGACATGTTTTGCCCATCCTTCCTTGTCATGGCCGGCCACTACTCATTAGGGGGGAATTTGACATGCAAGTCCCCCCCTTTGTCCACATGCACTAATAGGTCCTCACACATTGACCTATCACATTTTAGAATTTTCTCACATAAGTCCTATTGACTAAATTCACATGAAATCAACCAAATTGAAGCTTGAAATTTTCACACATTCATAATTACATATTCTACACAATAAGTATCACATTCAAACATTTCGGTGACTCGGTTTAGCGGTCCCGAAACCACTTCCCGACTAGGGTCAACTTTGGGCTGTCACAATCCGTATGGGCTAAATCCTTTCTGCAAGACATGCAGGATCTCAAGTCACATGTAAATCATGGTTTATCCATCAAATGTCACTTTTTTAACCTCAGCTGGGACATTTATCAACATTTCATTGTTAAGGATGCATTTCACGGATTTTCATGCCATTATCAAAAGCAAATATCATACATTCATAAATCATGAAATTAAGCATATTATGAGTTTACTTTTAGTTTTTCAAACTTACCTGGTACTCGTTCCGGTATCGTGTTTCAGTTATTCAGAAACCTTTCGTTTTCCTCTATCGAATTCTGAAATTTGTTCCTCGGGGTCTATAACAATAAAAATGAATCATTAACACCTCTAATTATACTATTCGAGTCTAAATTTCACCCCCAGTCCAAATGACCATTTTTCCCCTAACCTTTCACATTTTTATGATTTAGTCCCTAGGCTTGTATAATGAAATACATGTAATTTCTACCTTACCCAAGCCTAGCCGAATGTTCTTTCCTCTTATGCCAGCCCACATTTTTCCATCATTTCTCATCTTTCTACCCATTTTTACAACTTTTACAAAATGGTCCCTAAAGTTATTTCCATGAAAAATCACTTAGTAAAAGCTGTTTACCATTTTTTATACTTTCATATACCTCCATAAACCATCAAAATACAAGTAACTCATGCATGGGTAAATTTTTAAACATGAACCCTAGCATGAAATATGGGTAGAAATAGAGAGAGTAAGTTATCGAGATTTCAAAAATACGAAGAACATTAAAAACGGGGCTCGGGAGCACTTACTATTGAGCTTGAAAATGTTGAAAACCCTAGCTATGGAGAGCTTGAGAATTTTGACTGGACAAGGGAGAAGAATGGCTGATTTTTGGCTTATTTTTCCCATTTTATTTCATTAATTAGCCGAATAACCAAAATGCCCTCAACCCTTTTCTTTAAAATTTCATCCATACAAGCCCATTTTTGTCAAAAAGCTTAAAAATTGGGAAATTTACTCTTTAAGATCTTCTAATTAATAATATAAAGTAATTTCATACAACTTGCTTCTAGAATCCAAGTTTTACAATTTATTCAATTTGGTCGTTATTTTCCAATTAGACACCTTACTCATAGAATTTCTTCATGAAACTTTAGCACATGCATATTCTCATATTCTAGGCCTCATAATAAGCATAAAATAAATATTCCAATGGAGGATTTGTGGTCCAGAAACCACTATTTTGACTAGGCCCTATTTTGAGATGTTATATTTCTCCCCCCTTAGGAACTTTCGTCCTCGAAAGTCTTACCAGTAAACAGGTGCGGATATTGGCTTCTCATGGTTTCTTCCAGCTCCCATGTAGCCTCTTCTACACCATGTCGATTACATAAAACTTTTACCAAAGCCACATCTTTATTTCTCAGCTGTTTAACCTCACGAGCCAAAATCTTGACCGGTTCCTCACCATAAGTCATGTCTGGTCTAATTTCAATCTTATTCGATGAAATCACATGAGAAGGGTCTGATCGATATCACCTTAACATGGATACATGGAACACGTTGTGAATCTTTTCCAATTCGGGTGGTAATGCCAAATGATAGGCTAAAGGTCTAACTCTTTTAGTGATCTTGTACGGTCCGATAAATCGCGGACTCAGTTTGCCTTTCCGGCCAAATCTCAATACCTTTTTCCATGGAGATACTTTCAATAATACTCTATCTCCAACTTGGAATTTGGTCTCCTTTCTTTTCAGATCAGCATATTACTTTTGCCTATCCGATGCCTTTTTTAAATAGCCACATATCACTTTAACCTTTTCTTCAGTTTCCTTGATTAGATCAACTCTGTGAATTTGATTCTCCTTGAATTTCGTCCAATACAATGGAGTTCGACACTTCCTGCCATACAAGGCCTCATAAGGAGTGATATTCAAACTCGTTTGAAAACTATTATTATAGTAAAACTCTAACAATGGCAATTATTTTTCCCAGCTACCCTAAAATTCTAGAATGCAACATATCGTCATATCCTCAAGAATCTGAATCATCCACTCATTTTGACCATCGGTCTACGGGTGAAAAGTTATACTAAAGCTCAACTTTGTACCCAAGGCTTCTGGTAACTTCCTCTAGAATCTTGAAGTGAATCTTGGGTCTCTGTCTGAAATAATCAACAACGGTACCCCATGTTATCTCACAATCTTAGATACATGCAAATTGGCTAACTTATCAAGAGAGTAATATGTCCTTACCGGAATAAAATGAGTCGACTTCGTCAACTTATCCACCACAACCCATATGGCATCTATCTTTTTCGGGGTCAATGGTAATCCTGTCACAAAGTCCATAGTAATCCTGTCCCACTTCCATTCGAGAGCCATCATAAGCCGTAATAAACCTGAAGGTACTTGATATTTAGCTTTGACTTACTAGCATATCAAGCATTTTGATACAAATTCAGAGATGTCTCTTTTCATGCCGTTCCATCAGTACATTTTCTTCAAATCATTATACATCTTGGTACTTCCCAAATGAATAGAAAAATGACTATCATGTGCCTCTTGCAAGATTTTTCGAATAAGCTCATCATTCCTCGGTACACAGACTCTGCCTCTGAACATCAAACATCCATCAGAACTGATTTGAAAATCTGATTCATTGCCCGTCTCACATTGGGGTCACTATCATTAGTCTGAGCATCATAAATTTCCTGAAGAAATATTGGCCTAGCCCTTAGCTCTACCAAGACTAAACCATCATTAAGCAATGCCAATCAAGCATCCATGGCTCTTAGTGTAAACAAATATTTTCTACTTAACGCGTCAGCGACCAAATTCACCTTCTCAGGTGGTAATCGGTGATCAGCTCATAATCTTTAATTAATTCTAACCATCTCTGCTGTCTTAGATTCAAATCTTTTTGAGTCATCAAATACTTCAAACTCTTGTGGTCTGTGAATATATGACAAGTCTCACCATATAAATAATGCCTTCAAATTTTCAAGGCAAAGACAATGGCAGCAAGCTCTTAGTCGTTTGTCAGATAATTCTTCTTGTGCGGCATCAACTGCCGTGAAGCATAGGCTATCACTCTGCCATCTTGCATAAGTACACAACCCAGTCCATTTAAGGATATATTACTGTAGACCACAAACTCTTTTCTCGACTCGGGCAATACTAGAATAGGAGCTTCAGTCAGTAGCGTCTATAACTTTCTCGAAACTCTACTGACTCTTTTCTGTCCATCCAAACTTAAAGTCTTTCTATAGCAATCTTGTCATTGGAGTCGCTATCATGGAGAATCCTTTCACAAATCTTTGGTAGTAACTGGCTAAGCCCAAAAAGCTTCTAACCTCTGTTACATTTTTAGGCGGTTTCCAGTCAACGATAGTAGAGATCTTACTTGGATCAACTCAGATGCCATCACCCGAAAAGTGACCCAAAAACCCTACTTCTTGGAGCCAAAACTCATTCTTGCTAAACTTAGCATACAATTGTTTTTCCCATAAAGTCTACAACAGAGTTATCAGATGCTTTGCATTCTCTGTCTCATCTTTGGAATAAATCAGAATGTCGTCAATAAACACAACGATGAACTTGTCCAAGTATGGCCGAAATATTCTATTCATTAGGTCCATAAATACGGTCGGTGCATTTGTTAACCCAAATAGCATGACAAGAAATTCATAGTGACTATACCTCGTCCTGAAAGCTGTCTTAGGTACATCCAATTCATTAACTCGCAACTAACAGTAGCCAGACCTCAGGTCCATCTTTGAAAACACAATGGCTCCCCTCAACTAGTCGAACAAATCATCAATCCTTGGGAAAGGATACTTATTCTTGATAGTCACCTTGTTCAATTGCCGATAATCTATACATAGCCTCATTGAACCATCTTTTTTCTTTACAAATAATACGGGAGCTCCCTAAGGGGAAAAGCTCGGTCCTGCAAAACCTTTATCCGTCAGATCTTGCAACTGTGCTTTTAACTCTTTCAGTTCGGTTGGTACGATCCTGTATGGAGTAATAGAAATAGGAGCCGTTCCTGGCACTAGTTCAATACCAAACTCTAGTTCTCTTTCAGGAGGTAATCCAGTAATTCCTCCGGGAACATGTCTGAACACATACTATTGGCACGGACTCAATTCTCAACCCTGTTTCCTTAGTGTTTATCACAAAAGCAAGGTAGGCTTCATACCTCTTTTTCATATATCTTTGCGCAACCAATGAGGTGGTTACAACCGGCGGTTTATCTAATTCTCTTGAATCAACCCTTAGAATCTCACCATCTGGGCACTTCAATACAATATACTTACTACCACAGTTTACAATTACATCATGCAGGGCTAACCAATCCATACCAAGTACTACATCAAACTTATTAAATGGTAATAACATAAGGTTAGCCAAAAAGCAATGACCCTGAATTGTCAAAGGACAATTCTTACAGACTTTATCAACCCGGACTGACTTGCCGAATGGGTTCGATACTCTGATTATAAATTTTGTGGGTTCAATGGGTATATTCATACTAGACACCAATCTCATGCAAACGTATGAATGTGCTGACCCGGGATCAATTAAGGCAACAACACAAGTATTAAAAAGAGAAAAAGTACCCGTGATAATGTCAAGAGTAGAGGATTCCTCTCGAGCGCGTATTCCATACATTCTTCCTGGGGCTCGAGCCTCTAACTTTGCATTTTCTTTAGCTGTAATCCGTCTGCCACTAGCACTTCCAAGATACCTCGGAGGTCTACCTCATGGAATAAGAGTACTCGACTTCGGTGCTACTTCCACCTCTTTATCAATTCACTCTAGGCAGTCTCTGAAGAAGTGGTCAAGAGAACCACATCTGTAACATGCACTGCTCTTCATTCGGCACTCTCCAAAGTGAAATTTGTTGCAGCTTTTACACTTTGGCTTTTGATCATCTACACTCCCAACACTAGTCACCATCGGGGAGAAAGACTTCTGATTACGTCATTTGGAGCCTCTCGCTCTACCCGACTGCCCTACTCATGAAGTAGAGCATTCATGTTGGCTCTTTGACTTTTTCGTGGGAAACGAGAGCGTCTTACCGCTGGATCTCTTGCTCAAAACTTGATCTTCTCTCTTTGCTTGCTTCCTTTCACTATTGAGCTCCTCGGCCTTCTTGGATCGATCAGCTAATGCAGCGAACTCCCATATTTCAAGAATCCCAATCAACAACTTGATTTCCTCATTCAGACCTTCGTCGAAGTGTTTACACATTTCTGACTCGGTTTGAACCCATTCAGCTGCATACTGACTTAGCCTTACAAACTCCCTTTTGTATTCTGCTATTGTCTTATTTCCTTGCTTGAGTTCCAGGAACTCCTTTCGCTTCAAGTCTAAAAACCTTTGACTGATGTATTTCTTCTTAAACTCTGCTTGGAAAAATTCCCAAGTGATGTCTTCTGTAAACGCCCTGATTTTCAGGATTTTCCGGGTTTCTGTGATTTTTGGTAAATTTTGAAATTTTTGTGTTCTGAATATTGGAATTGTGTTTAAATGTGTTAGTGGGCCTTTAGAAGGCCCAAGCCTAAGTTAAACACAGTAAAATATCAAGGTTGGATTTTAAGTGAATAGGAGACTTGGTTAAGTGGGCTTTTAAGAAGAACTTCATAAATTACGACACAAATAAGGCCTTGGTAAAGTGGCAAGGTGGTGCCACTAAGTTCCTAAAAAAATGGCATCTGGGAAGGAATTAAAGGTCCAGGGTTCAAGTTGCAAGGTAAGCATATTGTTACTTTTTAATTTTAGGCATGTGTAGGGCATGTGATCACTTAAGTGAATTTCGGCAAGGGCCTTAGGGAGGTTGGGCCGATTGTTTTAGTTGATATTAGGGTTAGGTTCTTTTCTTTTTCTGTCTTGGAGAATTAGGGTTAGCCACTTGAAAGCTTTCACTGCCATTCATCCTTTTTGAGTTCTCACAAAAGTCGAAAACGCAAATTCCTTCTCCTTGGTGCCAATTTCTTCTTCCTCTCTTTTTCCTCCATTTTCTTTCTTCCTTTTTTGCTTTTTCTTCTAGCCGAAACCTTCTGATCACCTTACTCACCTCCTCTGTCAATCCATCATCCACAAAACCTCCATAGCCGATTGCTATAAAAGTCGAAATCCCGAAAACTCACTTCTTGTGCCGATTTCTCCAAGCCAAAATCCTTCAGTTATTTTTGTTCTTTTTGATCAACTTTCATGTTCTCTAAACCCTAAGTATTTTTTGAAAACATTACTTCAAATTTATAGCCTCAAATCGTCATCTTCTTCATCACTTAAAAAGCTAAAATACCATAGATTTAGGGACTCATAGCCGAAACTTCAGATCTCCTGGATTCGAGTTCTACTATCGTTTAGAGAATAGATCTGCATCAGATCTATGTAGAAATCAAAGAGGAATAAGTGGTAAGTGCTCATCACCTCAGATCTAGTCTTATCTTACAATTTAGAAAAGCCGAAGTCCCTAAAATCTAGGGAGGCTGTCGATTTGGGCATAGGGCTTTAAGGGTCTTTAACCGATGATTTATTTTGGTGATTAATGTCTTCTAGTGGTTTGATCGAAGCCTTGGATCTTTGGAACAACGAGACTTAGATCTAGTCATCGATTTTCAGCAAAAAGGTAAGATTCTAAAGGCTTTAGGGGTATTGTTCGAATATGGGTTGTTGGATTTTGGGATTGGTTGTTGTGGGTTGCAATCTAAGAATTGTGGCAATCAATTGTAGGACATCGTAAGGGATCTCAGTAGCAGTCGTCGCGAAACAGGTGTGTATCAACACCCTCTCATAATTCAATTCGGCAAAAGCCGAAATGTCAAAATTTTGGCATTTCGTGGGCTTGTGAATGTGCGAGTGCTCACAAGACGTTTAGAAATCATTAGATCTGAAACCGTAAAGTGGTAAGTTAGTCGTGTGTGAAATTTCATGCACTTCGGTAATTGGGCCTCGATAGGCTAAAACTGGGCCCAACGGACTTACGAGCCGGGTTAATAAATAAATAAATAATAATAAATACATAATATAAAAAATCGGCAATAAGTATGTTCTGTTAGACTGTGGAATCGAAACTGCTTAAACCGGTAAACTGGTCATAAAACTTGAGTTAAATGGGCTTAAATGGCTAATGGACATTGTAGGGCCCATTAGGGGTTTTAGGGCCCAATGGCTAAGATTGTGAAATTCAGATAAATAAATTAATGCGATGACAAATGGGCTAGTAAGGACCGTAACATTCATAAGAACCCTTAAAACTGATAAAAATACTGAAATACCTGTATAGTGGTAAGTTTACAATTTTACCCCTAGGAGAAAAATTACTGATATACCCCTAGGGTTAAGGTTGACCTGAATGCATGTTTGACTGTTACTATTTACTGCATGCCATGTTATTATTATCTGATGCATGGGATTGGGTTATTGATGGAGGAAGTACTGAAACTGGCTTGACCAGGTACTGGAGGCTTTGCGTCAACTTACTGATATCTGAGCAGCTATGCTGCAACTGTGGAGTGTAGGGCTGGGTGGGTTGAGCTATTCCCCACATGGAGTGGAAGGCTGGTACGGGTGGAGTGTAGTGGTTGGTTATAGGCTGGGTTGGGCTTGCATACACGAATATATATGTTCTGTTCTGGAATGGGCCTATGGGCCATACTGTTATCTGAAAAGGGGCTAAGGCCTAGTTTACTGTATTCTGAAAAGGGCTTTAGCCCAGTACCCTCGGTTATTTGAATAGGGCTTAGGCCCAATGGGCTTGAGCTAACTTGGGCTTTGGATGGGTTTTCCATACACACTCAGTTTTCCAAACCCACCCCTTTCTCTTCCATCCTTGCAGGTGAGCCCTAGTTGGTGGACTTGGAGCTGGGTGGGATTCAGAGTGGCCATGAAGATTAAATTTATGGTTTTTAAATAAGTTTCAATTAGCTTCCTTTTAAATTTCGCATTTATTTTTGATTATTTCTATTTTGGTTAAAGTTGTAATAAGGCTAAGCTCTTTAAGTATCATCATCGATCTTAGCTCCGAATCCCTCAGCTCCATACTTTCTAAGCTTGTCTACAGGGGCTTTACCTATTTTTGCAGGTTCCATACCTCGTGGCTGTAACACCCCGTACCCGAGACCGTTGCCGGAGTCGAACACGAGGTGCTAACAGACTTAATTCATTTATTTTCACAGACCATTTTAAAAATTTCCAGACAAGCTGGCTAACTGCGTCACTGTCACCTTAAAAATCATATCTTGAGTTCCAAAACTCAAAAACCAGTTTCGTAAATTTTACCTAAAGATAGACTCAAATATCCATCTACAAATTTTTTCTAGAATTTTTGGTCGAGCCAATTAGTACAGTTTATTAGTTAAAGTCTCCCCTGTTTCAGGGTTCGACTACTCTAACCTTCATGCATTACGACTTAGATATCTCCTTGTACAGGGCTTCAATACTTATGCTATTTGTTTCTAAAGAAACTAGACTCGAAAAGGAATCTGTACATATAGGGCATGACTTCTAATTATCTCTGGTTAATTTATAGTGAATTTCCAAAGTCAGAACAGGGGATCCAGAAATCGCTCTGGCCCTGTTTCACGAAAACTTAAGCATCTCATAAAATATGGCTCATATGATCGTTTCGTTACTTTCATATGAAAATAGATTCATCAAGGTTTGATTACATAATTTATTCACTATTTAAATCCATTCCTACTATTTTTAGTGATTTTTCAAATCCACACCACTGCTGCTGTCAGCATCTGTTTTTAAGGTAAACTTTACCTATTTCATGGTTTTCCGTGAATCAACTAGAATTTGTCATACAAAGCACCAAAATGATCATGATTAACCATTCCAATGGCTAATCGTTACCAAACATTTCCATACCTCTCAATGAACAACATACAAAATGATTATAATGCTATGCTCAAAGTATATATAAGCCATTTTCGCATGGCTATCCAAATTTATACAAAACCAAAGGGTACATGACCAACAACAACAAGGGTAGTCCTATACATGCCATTTTCAGAGTTCAACCAAAAGTGTACCAAAAGGGCTTTGATAGTGTGGACGACTTCGACTTTGACAATCCCGAGTTCGATAGCCGACGAACCAAAATCTATAAAACAGAGATTCAAAGAACGGAGTAAGCATTTAATGCTTATTAAGTTTTGAGCAATGAAATTAGGCACAACTGAAGTATAGCATTCATATAACTAAACGGATAATTTCATATACACATATTCTCAAAAATCAATCCTACTTCACATTTCCAACCCTCATATTCACACATAAGGGATCAACTTAACCAAAGGCCGGAAGCTCATTAATTGACTGAGCGAATAATATTTAAAAGGAATCAACTACTCCAATGCATATACGAAACGTACCTCATCGTTGGGATTTTATGAGCGTATTAATTTAAATTATTACAGCAAGATCGCTCATTCCCAAACCAAGTACCTTCGGAATTTAGCCGGATATAGCTACTTGCTCAAATGCCTTCGGGACTTAGCCCGGTTATAGTAACTCGCACAAATGCCTTCGGGACTTAGCCCGAATATAGTAACTCGCACAAATGCCTTCGGGACTTAGCCCGGTTATAGTAACTCGCACAAATGCCTTCGGGACTTAGCCCGGATATAGTAACTCGCACAAATGCCTTCAGGCTTAGCCCGGAATTAGTCACTAGCACAAATACGTTCGGGACTTAGCCTGGTTATCATCCGAATATCCATGCACATATCAATAAATCATGACTCATCTATATTTCATTTTCATAACTAGAATTCAAACACAAGTCACTTATCAAACATTATCATTTTCGGCTCAATAGTTACATACAAAGAGCATGATTTTGATTTACTTAAAACATGATCTAATCGAATCATAATCTAAGATCCATTACTCAAAAACTTACCTCGGATGTTGTCGACCGATTTCGACGGCTATTCGATCACTTTTTCCTTTCCCTTATCCAACTTTGGTCCTCTAAGCTCTTGAGCTAATTCAAACAAATTTAACTTATTAAAGTCTCATTATGCTAGCTTATGGCCGAATATGACAAGGAGTTTGATAGGTCATATGGCCACCTTTAGCTCAAATACAAAATGGTCATACGCATTTTTAATCATATTGAGCAATTTAATACAATTAATCTAACATTTACTCATGTGCACCTTTATCACCGAATACACACATCATTAACCTAATATCAATTAACTAAACACTTTAACAAATTCTCCTTGAGCCGATTATCTAAGTCAAGATAGATTCATCATTATGCTCGCCTATAACCGAATACATGCAATACCAATCTATCTCATGTGGCCGAATATGCATGTCTATGTTGAGGCCAATTATATGCTTAATACTTCCTACAAATATGGTTGCTTGTATTGACTACATACCATTTTGTTTCAAGTTCAAAACTCGGCTAATACACATATATACACTAGTAATCAAATACTAACATTTGCACTTCACCTTACTACCATTTTTCATCCAAATAACATGAACAACAACCATATTTCTCTTCTACTTCCTACCATGGCCGAATGCATCAAGACACCATACCATTTCAATTTTGGTCATGGGTTAAACAAAGAACTTAATGTCTAACTCAAAAATGCTAAAAAGAAAATCCAAGAGTCATCAATCCACCATCAAATGTATCATTACAAAGCTTCACATTTAGCATGCAAATGACATCAACACAAATCCACCTTAGCCAAAACTTAACTCATCTTCGTGCCTCATCACCACAACATCAAACACCAACCAAGAAGACAACACCCGTAGCCGAATATCATCTCCATCACATAGCAAATATTTAAACCACGGGCTAGGTAGAACTCAAGCTAACAACTAAAAACATGCATGAATCTCATGGAACAACATCAAACTTACCTCCTCCTAAACACCAACCAACCGAACATGAAGCAAGAAAATCCTCTTCTTCTTCCTTCCTCAAGTCACGGCAATAGAGGAGTAGCCTAGCTTATTTTTTTCTTTTTCTCTTTCTCCTCCTACTAACCACTATTATTTTATTACCCATGCTCCTTATTTTATCATTCCTCCCATAAAACACTAACATAACATGTTTATGACATGTTTTACCCATCACATTTTGTCCACCCTCATTGTCATGGCCGGCCACTTCCAATTAAGTGGGGAAATTGACATGCAAGTCCACCCTTTTTATTACATGCACTAATAGATCCTTATAGATTAACCTGTCACATTTCAAAAGTGTCACACATAAGTTCTATTAACTAAATTCACATGCAATTAACTAAATCGAAGCTTAAAACTTTCACACATTCATATTCACATATTTTAGACAATAATTATCATATTCAAATAATTTGGTGACTCGGTTTAGCGGTCCCGAAATCACTTTCCGACTAGGGTCACTTTAGGGCTGTCACAGTGGCAATTCCTCATCAGGTTGGTTAGGGGGCAGGGAAGGTCGTGGTATGTTGGGGTGATTTCTCAAATAATCTCTAAACCACTCGTCCATCATATCAAAGAAGGTGGCTCTGGCCTCTTTTCGGCCTTTAGACATAAGCTTTCTACTACTACTAGAAAAAGCTTGTTTTACAAAAGTTGGAGAATGGCTCTCGGCTCCATCAGACTCATCTAGTGCTTAATTGGAAGACATTTACTATATTCAATGGCAATTAAACTGTTAGGAGATGTCACACTATCAATGTTCGTATAATGGCATGGATAGTGAAACTCAATACTCTCTATGGTAGTCCTAGAACCGACTAAACCGTAGCTCTGATACCACTAAATGTAACACTACTTACCCGTACCCGAGATTGGGACCGGATACAAGGTGTTACCAGACATGTACTTGAACATTTTCAAGAATTACGGGTTATAAAAATTTCATTTCAATATAAAACCAATCAAATTACATCTTAATGTCCCTATTATGGGCCTACGAGAGCCAAAGTATATGTCGGGAAAGGTTCGAGACAAAACCGAGAACTTAGGAAAATTTTAAGAAAAATTTCTAGGTTAATGCCTCATACGCCTGTGTAGAGACATAGCGCACACCCGTGTCCCCTACCCATGTGGGATTAATGAAATTTATTTTCTATTTCGAACCTACAGGGGTTTTCACACGGCCAAGCACACCCGTGTCCCCTACCCGTGTGGTCACCTGTGTCCAAAAACTCGAGCATTCTGTTTATGATGTTAGCATGCATTTAGGGGCACACGGCAAAGACACACGCCCGTGTGCTAGGCCGTGTCCTCCACACGACTGAGACACACGGCCGTGTCTTTACCCGTGTGTTTACTACCATGCATTCTGACTTCAAAATTTTAGGTGCAGGCGGAACACGGCCATACCACATGCCATGGGGCGATCCATGTGTCACACACGGCTTAGACACATGCCCATGTGGATCTTATTAGGCTATTTTCAACGCCTGTGGTCACCCTCTAACATCCACTTTTACTTTCGAAATAGTGGTTTCAGAAGCACAAATCTGAAGTCAAAATATTTATTTTATTATTATTTTAATGTTTATAGTATGATATTATATTGGTATGAAAATTTCGTGAAGAAATTTTATTGTTTAAATGGTCAATTTGAGAAAAGGACTAAATTGCGTAAAATACAAAAGTGTTGTTCTTTTAGCTAAAGGTGTTTAATAGCTATAGAACCTTAAATTTTAGGTCCTTATGTGGTAAATAGCCTAATAAAGTTAGTGGATGATATTTGGTTTGGCATTATTGAAATATTGAATTAATATTAAGATTAACTTAGTAAGTATATTAAAGGTTAATTATAATAAAACAAAAACAATTTTAAGCTTATTTTCTCATCTCTTTCACCAAAATTGAAAGAAAAAGAACACCATGGAATCTAGGTTCAGCTACTTTAGTTGCTTGATTAGGTATGATTTTGATCTCGATTTTTAATGATTTTTACGTTTTTGAGATTGTTGCTTCGTATTCTAGCTAGCCAATGCCCCCGATTTCAAAACTGTTATAGATTTTCAATTATGCCATTTTTGAATGCTTGAGTGTTTAAATGTTTAATGATAGATTATGAAGGTTAAATGATTGATATACAAGTTTTGTTAAGTGATTTTTGATAAAATTGTCAATTAGGGATTAATTTGTAAACTTTTATGGTTAAATGTTTGAATAAAATGAAAATATGGGCTGTTATGAAGCTATAAAAAAATTGGCTAGCATGGGTTGTCCTTAAATTTCATGAATTTGCAATTTTACAAGATAAGGACTAAATTGTAAAAATGTGAAACATTAGGGGCAAAAATGTAATTTTTTAAAAATGTGTATAAAGTGTCAAACTGAATAGAACGGAAGTTAATTTGCTGAATTTGATTTATCATTTAGATCAGATAAGCCAAGTTCGAGCTTAGATCAAGAAAAAAAGGAAAAATGGACGAATAACTGAAAAATTCCATCTGAGCAACTCGATGTAAGTTCATATAGCAAGAATCGAACTATTAATACTTGTAATTGTTTAAAATGAATGTGTATAAGTTGAATGAATAACCCAAATGAAATTCGAATTACTGATTATGTGATTAAATTACTGTTTACATGAATGAAAGTGAAATGCTACAATTGTTATATATGTTACATGGATTCGGTATGATAATATGCATAAGGTATGCGAATTGAGTATTTAAATGTATGTATTTAAATGAATTCAATATATATATGAGTTGAGAAATTGAATTATTGATCATTGAATGCTTAAATGATGAAGTTGGATAATTACTGAGCCCGGTTTGAACCGTAGGAATTTGTTAGATACGAGTGACATGTCACTAAGGTTACCATTTTGGTCGAGCTCCTGCATTTGTTACGGACTCACCATAGCTCATATGAGCTTATTGATATATCATCTTGTAAGGGCTTACTGTTTTCAGCTCATTGGAGCTTACCGTTTCCACTCGTATGAGCTTACTGTTCATCAGCTTAAGAGGAACTTATTTATTATGGCTCGAAAGAGTGGAAATGGAAATGTTAACCCAAGTATCTGTCCATATTTTACGTACTTCAACAGGCATAATTACTGTTACTAATCATATGAATAAGATATGTGCTTATATGGATGAATTACTGTTGATATAGATGCATTACTGTTATTACTGATGAACTACTATTTATACAAATGAACTATGGTTATATGAATGAATTACAATTTATAGGAATAGAAATGAATTACATGGTATTGATGATTTTATATGCTTATGTATTTGGCAAATTTGGTTGGATTGTATTGAAATGGTACTATAGGTTATAATGATGTACGAACAAATGTTATATATGTGAATTGAGATATAGGTGGTTTAACCACATATATGCCTATTAGTGTGTAAAATATAGAATATTCAATGTTATTTCCATGGATCAACGGAGAAGACAATGGTACAAGAATTAAAATGATGATATAAATCATTTCAGGTATCCGTGACACGCTCGACAAGTAAGTGATATTTAATAATTTCATATGATATGTAAGTGAAAATCGATGAATACATACAGGAATTACTAGGTTGTTGTTTTATTACGTGTTGATTTTGATGGAGCGGATTTACATGTCCTCACGTTTCTCTAATTCTAAATTAATTATTAAATTGTATATAGTACATACTTGTAACAGCCCGATTTTGGGCCTAGCTGGAACAGTGGTTTCAAGACCACAAATCCGACGTAAGAAAATTTGTTTTTACTATATTGTTATGGTCTACGATTTCAAGGAATGATTTTGTGAAAATCTCGTTCAAAATTTTGACGTTTGGGCACTGAATTTAGTCAAAAGGATTAAATTGTAAAAAGTGCAAAAGTTGAGTTCTACATGCTAGAGTTGTCCAATTGTTATAAAATTTTAATTTAGAGGTATTTAAATGGTAATTGGACCATTGCTTAATTTTTGGACAAAAAATGGACATGAAATAGGTGAAATAGAATATTTTAAGTTATGGGCATTTTGGTTATTTGGTAATTAAAATAATAAAAAGGGAAAATAAAAGCCAAATTTATGCTTATCTTCAACCTTTGGCCGAAATTTTGATGGAAGCCATGGCTAGGGTTTTGTTCAAGCTTTCCAAGCTCAATAGTAAGTTTGTTCTTGCCCTGTTTTTAATGATTTTCACATTTTTGAGATCCTTGAAGCATGATTTACCTATTTCTAGCCTTATTTTGAGTTAGGGTTCATGTTTAAAAATTTACCCATGTGTGACATGTGTGTATTTTGATGTTTAATGGAGGAATATGTAAGTTTGATGTTTGAGAAACGACTTTTACTAAGTGATTTTCGGTGAAAATGCATAAAAGGGCCTATTTGTAAAAATTATAAAATTTGTCATAAAAGTGTCATTTAGTGGAAATTGTGGGTTGCTATAGTTATGAAAATGATTTAGCTAGGCTTAAAGTGCAAAGAAATTGAATAAAAATCATTTTACGAGCCTAGAGGCAAAAATGTAAATATGAAAAAGTTTAAGGGAAAAAACATAAATTTTCCATAATGTGATTTTTGGATTACATTGAATAATGTGACCAATATGTTTTAGATAAAAGAAAACGAGGTTTGGACCAAGAACGGTGGAAAAACACACATTTGACGGTTAGGTCCTTTTCACTATGTTTGGTATCGAGGTAAGTTTGTATGCAAATAATGCAACATGCTATTATTATTATATGTCTAGTGTTTAAATATTACGTGAAATGTATATGTATATGTATTTGTCTTTATGAAATGGATTTCCGATGACTTGATGGCATTCGACAAAATTTCGAGATAAGGTCTCGTGTAAGACCATGTTTGGGACATGGCATTGGCATCGATATGAGACCCCGTATACGACCATATCTAAGATATAGCATCAGCATCGAGATGAGGCCCTGTATAAGACCATGTCTGGGACATGGCATCGACACCGATACGAGAATCCATGTAAGACCATGTCTAGGACATGGCATTGGCATCGATATGTGTGTAAGTAATTCAACAATTCCATTACTATGTGTTTAATATTTGATATTATAAGATACATGTATGTATGCCCTAATGAAATTGGCCTGTGATGATTCAATGGAAACTTGATGATAGCTTTGTATCTTGGAAGTTCTGGGGAACCCTGAGGAATGCTTAGGATTTCGATATCATGACACAATGGTTAATGAGATCCTGTGTAAGACCATGTCTGGGACATGGCATCAACGTTGATATGTGAGCCAGTGTAATACCATATCTGGGACATGGCATCTGCGTTGATATGTGAGCCAATGTAAGACTGTCTAGGACATGCTATCGGCGTTGATATGTGAGCCAGTGTAAGACCATGTCTGGGACATGGCATCGGTGTTCATATGTGAGCTAGTGTAAGACCATGTCTGGGACATGGCATTGGCCCTGATATATGTGCCAGTGTAAGACCATGTTTGGGACGTGGCATTAGCATTGATATGAGATTTTGTATAAGATCATATCCTAGATATGGCATTGATATGTGGATCCATGTAAGACCATGTCTGGGACATGGCTTTGGCACTCTATTTGGTGCACGATGATTCTGAACGTCCTTTATTATTTCAAGTGGCTCATCGGGTAATTCAAAGATTATATCAAAGTTGTGATAAGGAATGATTATGTCATGAAGTAGTACAGGTATGTACGCAAAACTCGTGAGAAATGATTCGATTTAAGATGCACCTTTTGTAAGGATACAAATAAGTAAGTCATGTTTATGATAATGATTTTGTGATGACCTTGTGGTTATGGGTCTATGTTCATGAGATATAAATATATGGTAAATTTGATTAATGATCATGTGTGAAGCTTTTAAGCCAAATCAAATTGAGATATTATGTGTTTATTCCTTTAATTTTATGGTTCAATGAATAGAGAAAAAAGGAAAGGATCGACGTAAATGCCTATTAAAAATGGTTATTAATGTAGGGATAGATAAGAGTTTTTGGACATTTGAATGATGTTAAGCTATATGCTTGGAAATGTGAATGTACAAAAGTAATGGGTACTAAAATAGTCATGGATAGCAGCAGTAGTCCCACTTTGAAAATCGACCAAAAATTATGGAAATCGAATTAGAGGGTAAGTAAAATATGAAATTAAATCTTATTGAGCGTAATTTCACGTAGAAGAAACGGTGTAAGCAAAAGGAATTCATATTATGAGATAATTGAATTGTTGTGAGACAAGGTCAGAATGATTTTGAGTTCCCCTATTCTGACTTTGAAAAATCATTAAAAAATTGTACAAAAATAATTATGGGTTCTAATTTATATGCCTAGAATCCTTAATGAGTCTATTTTCAAAGGCAACAAACAAGAACATTTTTCAAATCCTTTATGAGGAGATAATTAATTTTTAGTGAAAAGGGGTCAGAACTGTCAAATAGCGAAATAGGGGTGACTTTGAAGAATAAACTGTACTTATTGGCTGAACCAAAAATTCTAAAAAATTATGGTAAGAACATATGCGAGTCTAGTTTCTGGAAAAATTAGTGGATCTTAATTTGGAGTTCCATAGCTCCAGTTATAAAAAATTTGGTGGCTACATGAACTTAAGTAAAAAGTGCGGTTATGCTTGTATTTCCTTCAAATCATATTGTGAGAACTAGTAGAAGCATGTTAGTAATTGCTCATTATTTTTATACGGACTTCCTAAGCTATATAGCTTACCCCCTCTTTTTCCTATGTCCTATAGGGTCACTAAGCTAGCTCGGGTTGGAGATCGTCGGAGATGCTATCACACTATCAAATTATCATCGTGGGGTAAAAGTGAATACAAACCTCTTAAGCTTATAGCATGTACAGGGACTAAGTTACTTTGTTTATGTGTTATATTATTTAGCCATATGTATTGGCTTATGATGATTTAATACTCCAATTTGTATATATAGCCATGAAGGATGGCATATGTTGATCTTATTATAATGCATTTGTATGTCATGTCTTATGAGGTGGTTTATATTTTCTTGATGAGTGATTGTTGAATGAGGTTAAGTGGTTATGTTGTTTAATGACTAAGTATGATGTGTGTATATATGTGGGCATAAGAGGGTGGCAAATGGCTTGGAAAATAGCCTTGAAATTGTCCACACAGGTAGACACACAGGCGTGTGTCTAGGCCATGTATCCCCTGCACCCTAATTAGGTAAAATAGAATACCGAGTAGTAAACACAAGGGCAGAGACACAGCCTTAGCACACAGGCGTGTGACTTGGCTATGTGACCCTATTTTTGCTGATGACGTTATAAACAAAGAGTTAAATCGGCTGAGGACACGGGCGTGTCCTAAGCCACACGGGCGTGTGAGATCACACGGCCTACCCACACGGGTGTGTGATCCTCCAAAATAAGAAAATTTTCTAAATAATATGAATTTTCTGAAAATTCTCAATTTAGTTTTCAACCAAATCCAATGTACGTTTTGGGCCTCGAGGACCCATATAAGGGATGACATGCATGTGAAGCAAAATTTTAAATTGAATGAAAATTTAGGTCTCAGTTTTGTATGATTGTGAGTTTATGTCCGATAACGCCTCGTACCCTGTTCCAGTGTTGAATACGGGTAAGGGGTGTTACAATACTAGTCGTACGAGCTTACTAAGCTTATTAGCTTACTCTATTTATTTTCTATTTTTTACAGTGATTTGAAAGCTTGCTCGGGTTGGAAGTCATCAAAGATTTCATCACACTATCCGTGAGTTGATTTGGTATTTTTGAATTCTTTAAAATTGGTAATATGGCATGTATAGGCTAGTTGATGATATGAGATGTATGAGTTATTTTAGCTATTGAAGCTTATATGCATTGATGTGTTTAAGTCATGTGATTTGGCTTAACTTGGCTAAATATTGGTTATGTATATGTGTACTAAATATGGCATGTTTTGGCAAGTAGTTGATGAGATGAAGATATGCAAATTGTTTGAATTATTGAATAGATTATATGCATATATTTCTTACAAGTCATACTGGCTTGGTATGTGTTTGATGGCACAAATGGTATTAATTTGAGTATATAGATGCTTGGATTTTTAAATGGCACATAATGTGTTTTTGAAATGGTTGTTTTGGTTGCCAAATTGAATGAGAGTATGGTGTTATATGTATGCTTATAGATGATTGAATTTGGGTGAGGAAAAGTGGCTTAAATAAGCCTATTTCTCATTCACACGGTTAAGCACACAGGAGTGTGACTCGACCATATGTCTGCTGGAGTTAGTTAAAATAAGTTAGTGAGTTACACGGCCTAGACACACGGGCGTGTCTATTAGCCGTGTGTGGCACACGGGCTAACACATGGGCGTGTGGTTGGAAGTGTGACCGAAGTTAGTATGTATGCGTTGTTTCCACACAGCCTATGACACGGGTGTGTCTGGTGGCCGTGTGAGGCATATGGTCTGGGCACATGGGTGTGTGACCTCTATATTCAAGGAAATTTTCTAAGTTTCCCATAGTTTTTAAATGTTATCAGTTTAGTCTTAAACCTATTCCAAGCTTGTTTTAAGATATCATAGAGCCTCATAAGGGATAATATGATTGTATATGAATGATGTATGTGTTTGAATGTTTAAATGTATGAGATATGTATATGTTATGATGTGATACTTCGGTAATACCTTGTAACCCTATTCCAATAATGAATACAGGTTAGGGGTATTGCATTTATTGGTATCAAAGCTACGATTTAGTCAATTCTAGGACTAACGTAGCATATGTGAGTCTAGATATACATGTCATATTTAACCTATGATAGTGTGATATCTCCTGATTTTGACAAGAATTGTTTTAATTAGATAGATGTGCTTTCCAACTGAGCTAATTTTGATAGTACTAAATGTGATATTCAAAAATTTGAGTAAAATGTGTTTATGAAGAGTTGAAACTCATAAAGGTATGAATGATAGTTTAAAATATTATGTTATTGATAAATGTTATGTCATATGCGAGTATATGTGAAAGTCCAATTATGAGGCTTTACGACCTTCACCCCCTTACCAGTACAGAGTTAGAATGAAATTTACTAGATTAGGATTGAATAAGTTTCCAAGTGTGAAATCAAAGAGTTCTAGGATTGAATGAATTATAATATGCTTAGATATGAGAATGGGTTAACAAGTAAAGATTGTTCTGGAAGAGATGACAAATTGCTTAGAAGATCATATGGATTACGCAATGTCGTTATTAAAGAAGAAATTTACTTCAGTTAACTGAATTATTTAGGTATGATAATTAAAGAATGTATTACCAAAATTTCTTCCGAATTGATTTTCATTAATGGATGAGATAATGTGGGATTAGTGATGACATGATTAGACAGTGAAATAATGTTTGAATTGTATTGATAGCTGAGTGCAGCAATTATAGTTGAAGTAAATTGCGATGATTTTTTTTTAGGTATTCTATGTGTTCATCTATTCTCAGAGGTATGTGTAACTATATATTTTCAGATGAAATTCTTATCATATGAGAACGTTATCTAAATATACTGATATACGAAAACATTGTTGGGTTGTTTTGGTTATGATTGGTATTATTCTATCTTTTTCTGTTGTTCTATTACATTGTGTCGATAGAAGGTCGACGCTAAAAACTGTATGATGTTAGTATTCTGTTTCCACTAGTTATTGTTCTGTTGAATATACATGAAGATTATATTGCTTCTATTACCGTTGATTCCAGTGCATATGAGTGATGCTTTACTTCTGGATTTCCTCTACGACATCATCGAGATATTTACCATCTGATATGGGTGTTTTCTCAAAAAATTCAATATAGTATTATATTTGGGATTACAGTATCTCGGTTTTCTTATGATTCTATATGGTTATCTGTGAAAGATACTTATTGAATGGATATAATTATATTTACTTTGATTATAATTTCTAGTTTGATCATAATAATGTTGCTATACAAATCTCGAATTTATAGAGGTTGTGATTCTGCATTGGTTGTTATTGGAACTATATTTAATTTCCACTTTTGTTTCAAACTACATTATTGACAGTAAAGATTGACTCATTTGTTTAATCTGATTGAGTTATTCACTTGAAAAGTAATTGAAATTTGTGTACTTGAGTTTATCCATAGGTTCGGAAAATAAATCTTGTATGCTTATGGGTGAACAGACGCGTAGTCTGAATGAAGAGTTCATATTCTAGAAGACATGATGTAGAATTATAACTATCGAATTAGATCTAATTCAGAACTAATATTGTAAATTAAAGTTATTCTGATGGAGAAAGTTATTGTATTTGTGAATTTTGAATGGCTTGATACTTGTTAATAAAGTTATTAACTGTGGAAGGATTTTGGAGTTGCGATTGATTATCATTTAGGGAAAGTGATTGTAGTCACAGATATTGGGAGTAGAAAATCTTTGTTTGTTTCACGGGTATTGAGTGTAGTTACTTTATTGGAAAGTGATTTGATATTAGCTAAATTAAAAACCTAAATCGATGTTTATTCAGCAAGTTTGTGAGACTTGGAAATAAGGCAGTGAATTGCAAGTTAAAATACTACAATGGGAGACGTCTTCAGATTCAGAGTTTCAGATTAGAATCGATGATTACTTGTTATTCTGAAATAGATTTTGAGTACAGAGAAATCTAGAGATTTTACAGTGATTGATACACGAAGCTCACAGTAGTAGTTTGCCTGTTTTTCCAAGGAAAACAATATAATTAATGATCTGAAATTGTTGTGTTGACAGACAGTTAAATTAGAATAGTAGTTTTGAAACCACAAATTCGAGGTCGTAAAATTATTTTAATATTATTTTTGGTGTTTACGGCATGTGATTATCTATGTGTAAAAATTTTGTGAGCTAATTTTATTATTTAATAGCTAAATTTGAGAAAAAGGACTTAATTGCGTAAAATGCAAAAGTAGCATGCTATAAGTTAAAATTGCTTAATTTCCATGGCTTATTAAATGTGAGGTCCTTATGTTGTAATTAGTCAATTGATAGTGGATATGGACATAAATGACCTTGAGTTATGTGATTTTTAATGTTATAATTAAAGGTTAATAAGGTAAATTATGTATTATGTTTAACAAAACAAAACAAAAAATGTAAAATGTTTTCATCCTCATTAGTTTTCAACCGAATATAGACAATAGAAACATCCATTGAAGCATTTTAGGGATCGGCTCTTTGAAGCTTTGATTGAGGTAAGTTTTGAGCTCGATTTTTTATGATTTCTATGTTTTTGTGATTGTTGCTTTGAGTACTAGCTAGTCCCTACCCTAATTTCTGGAATTGTTGATGATTTTGTGAAATGCCATTGATTAATTCATATGTTTTATGATGTTTGATGATGAATTATGAAAGCTTGGTGCTTGATATACATGTTTTGTAAAGTGATTTTAAGTAAAAATGCATATTAGGGATTAGATTAAGAAAAGTATAAATTGAGGGGTTAAATTGTGAAATAAATGAAAGTTTTAGGCTACTAGAGCTCCTTATGAAATTCGTTCAAGCAAGGGTTAAATTGAATTTCATGAATTTTGTGTTTTTATGAAATAGAGACTAAATTGAAAAAATGTGAAACTTTTGGGGCTAAAGTTCAAAAATGCCAAAATATATCTTTGTGGATTAAATTGAATAAATATTTGATTGAATAAGTTAATGTTGAATACATCTAGATCAAGAAAGGAGAAATTCGGATCTAGATAGAGGGAAGACTAAAGTTATCGACTAAATGATTCAATTTGCCGTTTTAGTATCTGAGGTAAGTTCGTACATAATAAACATTGTTACAATTATGTTTTTAATGCTTTAATAATGCATAAATTGTATATATGTGACTACGATTGTGTACAACGACAAATCTAATATGTTTGGCACTCAGTGTGCGATTTGAGATAGCTTCAGCTATATAAAGCACTTAGTATGCGAATTGGAATAGCTACGGCTATATGTGGCACTGAATTTGCGATACTGCGATAGTTTCAGTTTAATGTGATGGCACTAAGTGTGCGATATCATTTTAGCTTCGGCTAATCATTTATGCACTAAGTGTGCTAGTTCTTTGAGAATGTAAAGATTTCCAAATGGTTTAACGTATTGAACAAAGAGGTAAGAATGAAATAAATAAATACGAGAAAGTGCAGGTACGTACGATACCTATGTGGTAGTTGATACTATGTGTATGAAGCTTGATGAAATTGCATATACATGATAAATGGTCATGAATTAGAATTGAATGATGATATTAGAATTACCAAGTGTTTACTAATTGATGATTTGTATATTATGAACTGTTAAGTATTTTTGGTACGAACTTACTAAGCTATAAAGCTTACTATTTGATATTTCTCTTTTTTTTATAGAGTATCAAAGCTAGCTCAGAGATCAGGGATCATCGGAAACGATCATCACACTATCAATCATTTTGTTGGTATTTTTGAAGCCTTGTATATATTGTATATGGCATGTGTAGACTAGTATTACTATTGTATATTTGTGTTATAGAATAATAGCCATGTGATTTGGCTTGTTTATGATAAAGTTGTGGGATGTGAATTTTGCTTATATAATGTGTATAAATATGCTATATGGTGTGATTGGTGTGCCTTGTGAGTTTGGCATAGTATGGTATAAGATTAAGGTATTTGGTTAGTTATTTTTTATGGATGTATTAATGCTTGAGGAATGATATATTTTGGTACGATTTTGGTTGTGAATTTGAGTAGTGAAATGGTTGACTATGAATTGGCATGAAATGTGTGAGAATTGGTATGTTTTTGTTATCTATATAAGTATTGATGTAACACCCCAAACCCAGCCTAGACGTTATGACCGGAACCGGTGCGCCACATTGATGCGTACAAAACATTCGGTATTTACTTAGTTTGGAAAATTTTAGTTGGTGATGTAAAAGATACTTTTAATATAGGTTAAAGTGAATGAGAGCTGTGCACCAGGTAGGAAACCAGAAGAAGAGGAGGTGAGTCTGTCGGACTGCTTAAGTACCAAGCTCCCTTCGGATCCAATCCTAGACATGCACACCGCCATTGCCACACTCTAACATCTCGTATAATTGTGAGAAAACCATTTGGTTAAGTCCATCTTAATAAAGTGATTAAGTTTGAAAACGTTTGCTTAGCGGAAGTCTTACTTGTAATCGTGTTATTTTGAAATCACTTAATGTTTTTGAAAACGAACCCTAGATCTAGCCCATTTGATAGTTAATATAATTTAAGATCATCATAATAAGTTATAGATCAAAACCCAAATAAAAATAATCATAAGCGGCCTTATTACATAACAAAACCCAAATCACCAAAGTAAAGAAAACTGAAGTCCAAATCACCAGAAGAAATCCGTATTGCAGAACGAGTGGCCACTCCGAATCCCTCGCAGCACCAAGCCCACTATGGTTAGGGATTACCTGCATGGATAAAAATAGGGGATGAGTTTGGGGAAACTCAGTTTGTAAATTTAACCCAACAATAGCCCATATCAACTCAAACCATAGAATTAAAACAAGTTGGCCTCAGCCTAGAACAGATTTCAGAATAAAGCCCATAGGCCCAGAACAGATCAGAACAGATATATCATGCTTATGCAGAAACCCAACCATATCCAACCATGTGCACCCCCATACCATCCTTTCACCATGTGGGGAGACTACTCGACCCACCCAACCGCTACACGCCACAGAAATATGCAGCATGGCTGCCAGATACAGAAAATGTGACAGAGTCACCAGATACAGATATTTTTGTGGCAGTGCCACCAGAAAAGATAATTTGTGGCAGGGCCACCAGAATAGATAATTTGTGGCATAGCCACCAGGACGCTTCCTCCATAATATAGCCCATGTCCCCATGCAACAGATATACATTCATGGCACACATCATACAGATTTAATTCATCATGCTTTTCAGACAAAATTAACCCTAGGGGTATAAAGGTAATTTTGCACACATAGGGGTATTATGGTAATTTTGCATACATAGGGGTATAATAGTGCATCTAACTATTTCTAAGGTTTCCATGCATATCATAGCCATTACGTTTAGGCAGAAACACTTATCGAGTGTTCTTACCGAATTGGGCCCGTTGGCCTATTAACCCAGTTTTGGCCCATTAAGCCCAAAATATCAAAACGCATGAAATCGCGCGTACTGCAGTTTTATCACTTTCGATTACCAGTAATAATTACCCATACGTCTTACGAGAATTCGCACACTCGCAAGTGCCCAAAATACCGGCTTTTCGGCATTTCGGCTTTTCAGCTTTTGCCAATCTAGCCTATGAGAGGGTGTCAGTTACACACCTATTTTGGGATTTCCTCGACGAGATCTACACACGAACTGCCTACAATTGCATCACTATATATTACTCCAAATATCGAAATAAGATTGAGTATATAGTCCCCTACCACATTCGGCCAAACATGCCTAAAACCCTTATTGCTCTTACCTTACTGTCGAAAGATAGTTAACTCCAAAGATCCGATCGTTCCACCTGTCCAAGCCCTTGATCAACCACCTCTAAATCATGCTATTACCAAAACAAAATAGTTATTACGACCCCTCAGGGCTACAAGTCCAAATCGACAACCTCCCTAACTTTTAGGGATTTTGGCTTTTCCTAAAATATGCAAGAAGACTAAGTTTTGGAGAAGACTTACCACTGAATCCTTAGTGACTGATTCCAATGAGTTTCCCACTCGATCCCGATGTAGATATAAGCCCTCAAATGATAACAAAAGTCGATCTTTCAGTGACTTCAATATTCGGCCAAGTCCCTTTTAATGTGGGGTTTTCAGCTTTTTGCAACTTGTGTTTAGAAAGGTAAAACGAGATGGTTTTGCTATGGTCTTGTCGTCAAAACTTGAGGTTTTAGAGGGCTGGTGAATCGGCCACAAATGATGAAGAGAAGAGATATGGTTTTGGTTAAAAGAAATCGGCACAAAAAGAATCAAGCTTTCGGGATTTCGGCTTTTTATGGCCAAAGGCTATGAAGGTTTTGAAATGGTTGAAGGGAAAAATGGAGATGAACAAGATGGTAGGAAGGTTCGGCAATGGAGGAAAGGAGAAGAAAGATAGATGGAGAGAAAAAAGAAAAGAAAAGAAAGGAAAAGAATGGTCAGAAAAGAGAAAAACGGCACAACACTCCCAAATGCCGAATTTATACCTAGCTTTTGACCTAGCCGAAATTTACCCCCTAAAGAAACCCTTGGCCGGCCAACTCTTGCTCCTCAAGAGTCCACTATTCGGCCAACACCATCCTCCTTGATCAGCTCCTAAATCCTCTCCCTTATCCCTTCCTTACTCAATCTCTTGAGCAACTCAAACTCCTCCTGACAGACTTTTACTTCAGTTCCACTACTTACCTTTTCTATTCATAAAAATTAATCCCTTGATTTGCTATCATTGTGACTTGAACCTGGGTCCTCCCTAGCTTCCACAAGCCACTTATAGCCTTCCCTGTGGCATCACATGCCACTTCACCACTTGCTTCCTTGTGATCTATTTTACACAATTAATTCCTCAAAGCCCAATTTACCAGAGCCCCTTTCTCTAATGGAATTAAAATTAACTAAAACTATCGGGTTATCCTAAGCTTGGGCCTTCTAGAGGCCCACTATCACAATTAAATCTACACTTAACAAGCAGAATATAGAATTTTTAATTTTCAAACTTTTTTTTTAAAAATTCCCAAAAAATTGGGGCGTTACAATTGAAATGATACCATTTTGATGGCTAGGTGTGCATGAGAAAAGGGTAGCAAATTTTCTTTGCAAATGGCCTATTTTTGTCGACACGGGCGTGTGTCTCAACCGTGTTCAACATACAGTCATATTACACGGTCGTCTGTCCCCTGAGGTACCGTTCGAATTAAAGTCAGTATACCCTACAGGTTTGGCACGGCCTAAACACACGGGCGTGTCTACAGGTCGTGTGTGGCACACGGGCTTGCACATGGGCGTGTGGTAGGCCATGTGATCCAAGTCAGTAACCTCCTTAGTATTCCCAAGGCCATGGCACATGGGCGTGTCTTTGGCCTTGTGGTACAAGTTAGTATGTATGCCTTATTTTCAAACGGCGTGTGACACGAGTGTGTCTGATAACTGTGTGAGGCATACGGCCTGTTCACACGAGCGTGCGGCCTTTTAAAGCTTGAAAATTTTATAAGTTTCTCAAAGTTTGTGAATGTTATCAGTTTAGTCCCAAACCACTTCTAAGCATGTTTTAATGTCTCGTAAGACCGTAGAAGGGACAAAATGATTGAGATGAATGTATTTTGTTATTGAAATGCATAAATGTTTGTGAATGATGTTTATTGATCAATAATGATGTTTATTGATCAGTAATGCCGTGTAGCGCTATTCTGGCAACGGATACGGGTTAGGGGTGCTACATTTTATTGGTATCAGAGCTATAGTTTAGTTAATCTAGGACTAACGTAAGGAGTGGGAGTCTAGATATACATGCCATATATATAAACTACGATAGTGTGATGATTCCTGAAAGTTAAAAATGTGTTTTTATATAGCGATTGGATCCCGATCGAGCCACAGCTGACGATGTTGAAAGTAATGCGCTCGCTCCCGCTCAAGGGGCAGTGCTGGCCGATTCTATGCCTATGTCAAGTAGCCAAGGGGGAGAGGCTAAGCAGGCCTTCTTCCAAATGATTAGTGAGTGGTTCACGGAGTTCGTTTGAATGAATCTGGCTGCTCAACAACCTCCACCCCCACCTGTTCCTCAACAAATTCCAGTTGTGCCATAAGTGATAGATCTGATTTGATTGAGTAAGCCACTTGTTGATAAGATTCGTAAACACGAGGCTGAAGAGTTTCGGGCTACAATTGATGATGATGCTGAGAGAGCTAAGTTTTGGCTCGAGAATACGATCTGAGTATTCGAAGAATTATCTTGTACTCTTGAAGAATGTATCAAATCTGTGGTATCTTTGTTTAGAGATAATGCATATCATTGGTGAAAAATGTTAACATCAGTGGTTTCTAGAGAACGGGTTACCTGGGAATTCTTTCAGACTGAGTTTTAAAAAAAGTACATAAGTCAAAAATTTCTCAATTAGAAACATAAAAAGTATCTAAAATTTAAATAAGGCCGAATGACTGTCATTGAGTACGAAAGAGAATTCGTGCGATTAAGCAAGTATGCTCGGGAATATAGTTCCACTAAAGAGATCATGTGTAAACGATTTGTTAACGGGTTAAATGAAGATATAAAGCTGTTAGTCGGGATACTTGAATTGAACGAATTTGTAGTACTGGTTGAGAGGGCTTGTAAAGCCAAGGATCTCAACAAAGAAAAGAGAAAGGTTGATTTAGAGGCAAGAGATTCGAGAAAGATATCGATGAGTAAATCTTATCATTCCTCGTCGAAGAAATCTAGAGACTATTTTAACCGATCGACAGCCTCAATGGGATATCAGAATAGAGATCACGGAAAGCAATACACCAACCCTAAAGCTCAAGCTATGTTGGTATCGAGTGTTGGCAAGTAAAAGATGTTAAACGTGAGTGTCAATAGTGTTGAAGACAACATTTTGGAGATTGTTGGGTGAAATGTAATAATAGAACTTGTTACAGTTGTGGTTCACAAGATCACTTTATTAAACATTGCCTAGGGTTAGCTGAAAAAGATAATGCTCAGAACACGAGGCTGAGTAACATTGCATCTAAAGGTAGACCACCTAGAAACATCAGAAATGTGAGTGGTGGTAGAGGTGTGAGATGAGATATTGTTGCGAGACCTGATGCTAAAGTACCTGCACGAACCTACGCTATTCGTGCTCGCAAATAAATGTCATCTCCAGATGTTATCACTGGTACTTTTACTCTCTATGATACTAAAGTTATTACATTGATAGTTCTAGGATCAACCCATTCATATGTATGTGTGAATTTAGTATCCAGTAAGACTTTGCCTGTAAAGTCTACTGAATTTGTAATTAGAGTATTGAACCCCTTAGGCAAGTATGTTTTGGCTGATAAAACGTGCAAGAACTATCCATTGATGATTCAAGATAATTGCTTTCTGGCCTATTTGATGTTGTTTCCATTTGACGAGTTTGATATAATCTTGGGTATGGATTAGTTAACGTTGCATGATGCTGTTGTTAATTGCAAACAAAAGACGATTGATTTGAGGTGTCATAATAATGAGATTATCCGGATTGAGTCAGACGATCTGAATGGCTTGCCAGTAGTGATTTCATCGATGTTAGCTTAAAAATATGTGAGAAAGGGTTGCAAAGCTTATTTTGCTTATGTGCTTGATAGGAAAGTGACTAAAAAGAAGATTGAATTAGTGTCAGTTGTGTGTGAGTATCCAGATGTGTTTCCAGAAGAGTTACTAGGTTTACCACCGATTCGAGAGGTTGAATTTAGCATTAAATTAGTTTTGAGAACAACTCCTATATCGATAGCTCCATACAGAATGGCTCTGAAAGAGTTAAAAGAATTAAAAGCTCAATTGCAAGAATTAACAGATAGAGGTTTTGGAAGATTGAGTTTCTTGCCTTGGAATGCTCTTGTGTTGTCTGTGAAAAAGAAAGATAGCATAATGAGAATGTGTATAGACTACCGACAGCTTAAACAAAGTGATGATTAAGAATAAATATCCTTTGCCCATAATTGATTATTTGTTTGATCAATTAAAAGGGCCTATAGTGTTTCTGAAAATAGATTTGAGATTGGGCTATTATCAGTTGCCAGTTAGTGATAATGATGTGCCAAAGACTGCTTTTCGAATGAGGTATAGTCACTATGAATTCTTAGTTATGCCTTTTGGACTAACAAATGCACCTGTTATCTTTATGGACCTAATAAATTCTTAGTTATTCCTTTTAGGCAATATTTAGATCGATTTGTTGTTGTGTTCATAGATGATATTTTGATATATTCACGAGATGAAACTGTGACAGCCCTAAATTGACCCTAGTCGGAAAGTGGTTTCGGGACCACTAAACCGAGTCATAAAAATAATTAACCGTCATAGTTGATGCTTATTATATATATATATGCATGTGTGAAAATTTCATGTTTGAATTTTGTTAATTGTAAGTGAATTTTATTAAATAGGACTTATGTGAGAAAATTTAGAAATGTGCTAGGCAAATGTAAAGTGGCCTATTAATGCATGTTATGAAAATGATGGGTTTGCATGTCAAATTACCCAAGATTTGAGCTAGTGGCCGGCCATGCTATGGGGTGGAACATGTTGTGAACATGTTGTGTTAGTGTTTTATGTTAGAAAGAATAAAATAAAAGGTTAGTAATTAAGTAATGAAAAAGGGAGGGGTGATGAAAACAAAGTTGTCTCATCCATGCCCCCCCATCCATTGCCGTGAATTGAAGGAAGAAAACAACATCTTCTAACATCCTTGGCCGAAAATGCTAAGAAGAAGGGGGAAAGGGAAGTAAAATATTCGGCCACTCCTTCTAGTCTTGAACAAGGTATGTAATTCATGGTAGCTTTTGAAATTGTTGAATGTATTAAGCTAGTTACTAAGTCCCTTAGTTAGTCCATGTTCAAATTTTGAATCTTGTTGGTAACATGAGCAATCGGTCATGAGAAAATGTTCAAGAAATGGTTGTTGTTCATGTTATTTGGATGAGAAATGGTGAGTTTTGTTGTTTCATGTCAAGTTAGGTGAATGATGATAGATGAGTGTTTGAACTATAAAAAGAATCATAGGTGAGCATTTGATACTAAGGGAAAAGAATCGGCTACCTTGTTATGAGCTAGGGCCGAATGTGAGTTTGGTTGTGTTTGAATATTACATGCTTGATAGAATGGTGGATGAAAGTGCCGAATGTGGTCTTTGCTTTGGGCATAAGGAATAATAGTATGCATAGGTTTCGGCTTTGGTAGTACCTATGTAATTATAATTAGTTCATTTTGATGGTTCGGCTTGAGGTGATAAGTGAAAGTTTAAAGGTTTGCTAAATTGTCTTTGTCATTGCCGAATGTGTGTATAGTTAAAGAGAATTTGTTAAAGTGCTTGGTCAATTGATATTGGGTTAATGATATGTGTATTCGGTCATAAAGGTGCACATGAGGAAATGTTAGATTAATGTTATTAAATTGCATAATGTGATTAAAAATGCGTATGACCATTTTGTATTTGAGATAGAGGTGGCCATATGACCTATCAAATTCATTGTCATATTCGGCCATAAGCTAGCATAATGAGACTTTAATAAGTTAAATTTGTTTGAATTAGCTCAAGAGCTTAGAGGACCAAAGTTGGATAAGGGAAAGGAAAAAGTGATCGAATAGCCGTCGAAATCATTCGACAAAATCCGAGGTAAGTTTTCAAGTAATGGAACTTAGATTATGACTCGATTAGATCATGTTTTAAGCAAATCAATATCATGCTCTTTGTATGTAACTATTGAGCCGAAAATGATAATGCTTGATAAGTGACTTGTGTTTGAATTCTAGTTATGAAAATGAAATATAGATGTGTCATGATTTATTGATATGTGCATGGATATTTGGATGATAACCGGGCTAAGTCCTGAAGGCATTTGTGCTACTGACTAATTCCGGGCTAAGCTCCGAAGGCGTTTGTGCGAGTTACTATATCCGGGCTAAGTCCCGAAGGCATTTGTGCGAGTTACTATACCCGGGCTAAGTCCCGAAGGCATTTGTGCGAGTTACTATATCCGGGCTAAGACCCGAAGGCATTTGTGCGAGTTACTATAACTGGGCTAAGTCTCGAAGGCATTTGAGCAAGTAGTTATATTCGGCTAAATCCCGAAGATGCTTGGGTTTGGAAGTGAGCGATCTTGCTGTAAATTTCAATTAATACGCTCATAAAATCCAAACGATGAGGTATGTTTCGTATATGCATCGGAAAAGTCGATTCGTTTTAAATAGTATTCGTTCAATTGATTAACGAATTTTTGGCCTTTAGTTAGGTTTGATACCTTGTGAATGAATATATTGATTGAAGCGTGAAGTAAGTATGTTTATGAGAATGTGCATATATGAAGTTATCCATTTAGCCATATGAATGTTATACCTTAGCCGAAACTAATTTCATTATTCAAAAGTTACTAAGCATTAAATGCTTACTCCGTTTCTTTGATTCTCTGTTTTATAGATTTTGGTTCGTCAGCTATTGGGCTCAGGATTGTCGAAGTCGAAGTCGTCCACACTATCAAAGCCCTTTTTGGTACACTTTTGGTTGAACTCTGAAAATGGCATGTATAGGACCACCCTTTTTGTGGTTGGTCATGTACCCTTGGTTTTGTATAAATTTGGATAGCCATACGAAAATGGCTTATATACTCTTTGAGCATAGCATTATAATCGTTTTGTATGTTGTTCATTGAGAGGTATGGAAATGTTTAGTAACGATTAGCCATTGGAATGGTTAATCATGATCATTTTGGTGCTTTGTATGACAAATTCTAGTTGATTCATGGAAAACCATGAAATAGGTAAAGTTTACCTTAAAAAACAGATGCTGACAGCAGCAGTGGTGTGGATTTGAAAAATTACTAAAAATAGTAGGAATGGAATTAAATAGTGAATAAATTATTTAATTTAACCTTGATGAATCTACTTTCATATGGAAGAAACGAAATGAACATATGAGTCATATTTTAAGAGATATTTAAGTTTTCGTGGAACAGGGCCAGAGCGATTTCTGGATCCCCTGATCTGACTTTGTAAATTCACTATAAATTAACCAGAGATAATTAGAGGTCATGCCATATATGTATAGATTCCTTTTTGAGTCTAGTTTTGTTAGAAACAAACAGTATAAGTAATGAAGCCCTGTACTGGAAGATATATAAGTTGTAACGCATGAAGGTCAGAGCAGTCGAACCCTGACACAGGGGAGACTTTAACTAATACACTGTACTAATTGGCTAGACCAAAAATTATAGAAACAAATTTTTAGATGGATATATGAGTCTAGTTTCAGATAAAATTTACGAAACTAGTTTTCGAGTTTTGGAACTGAAGATATGATATTTAAGGTAACAGTGACGCAGTTACACAGCTTGTCTGGAAATTTTTAAAATGGTCTGTGAGAATCAATGAAATAAGTCTGTAAATACCTCGTATTCGACTCCGGCAACAGTCTCAGGTACGGGGTGTTACAATTTTATTGGTATTAGAGCTACGGTTTAGTCGATTCTAGGACTACCGTAATACGTTTGGGTCTAGCTATACATGCCATTATGTGATTATTTGATAGTGTGGTGATTTCTGACAATTGAAAATGTGTTTATTTATAGTAATGGATCCCGATCCCAACCGAGCGGTAGCTGATGATCTTGAGAGTGTAGCGCCTGCTCCCGCACAAGGGACAGCGCCAGCAGACTCTCAACCTATTGCTAGTAATCCGAACGATGAAGCTAGACAAGCTTTTTATATCGTGATGAATGATTGGTTCAACCAATACATTCGAACTAATACGGCTGTTCCACAACCTCCATTCCCGACTAATACCACCCCCGCACCTACAATACCTCCGGCAACTGACCAAATAAGGTCAAATAAGCCCCTAGTTGACAGAATCCGAAAACACGGGGCTACCGAATTTAAAGCTACGGACAGCGATGATGCCGAGCAAGCTGAATTTTGGTTGGACAACACTATTCGGGTACTCGATGAGCTATCTTGCACACCCGATGAGTGCCTAAAGTGTACTATCTCCTTGCTACGTGATTCTGCCTACTATTGGTGGAATACGTTGACTTCTGTTGTGCCTAGAGAGCAAGTAACTTGGGAGTTTTTCCAAACCGAGTTTCGGAAAAAGTATATCAGTCAGAGATTCATGGATCAAAAACGGAAGGAATTTCTTGAACTTAAACAAGGTTCCATGTCGGTTACCGACTATGAACGAAAATTTGTAAGGCTTAGCCGGTACGCTCGAGAATGTATTTCTTCAGAAGCCGTGATGTGTAAACGTTTCAAGGATGGGCTGAATGATGATATAAAGCTGTATGTTGGCATTTTGGAAATTCGCGAATTTGTGGTACTTGTGGAGCGAGCTTGCAAAGCCGAGGAGCTCAGTATGGAGAAAAGAAAAGCTGAGGTGGGAGCAAAGGAGTTTCGTAAGAGGTCTTCGGGGAAGCCCTTCCAACAGTCATCGAAGAAATTTAGAGATGACTTAGGCCGGTCTAGATACACTTCGGGTTTTTCTAGGCGAGATCGCGATCGACCCCCTGTGTGTGCACGAGTCACTTCGGTCGCCAGTGTTGGAAATGATCGTCGAGACAGAACGGAGTGTCAATATTGTGGTAAATGGCATTCGGGGAGTTGTAGATTCCATGACCGCTCCTGTTACAAGTGCGGATCGGCTGACCACTTTATTAAAGATTGCCCGAGATTGTCTGAATAGAACGTCAATCAGAGTGGGAAACCTGGTGCTACTACTGCTCGGGGTAGACCATCTAGGAATACGGGCAATGCTAGTGGCAGTCAGAGAGGATCTAGAGATGCTACAACCAGATCTGAGGCTCGTGCTCCTGCTAGAGCTTACGCTATACGCGCACGCGAGGATGCTTCCTCGCCAGATGTTATTACCGGTACTTTTACTCTCTTTGATACTAATGTGATTGCTTTGATTGACCCTGGTTCTACTCATTCTTATATATGTGAAACCTTAGCATCCAGTAAGACTCTACCTGTTGAGTCTACTAAGTTTGTAATTCAGGTGTCAAATCCTTTGGGTCGTTACGTGCTTGTCGACAAAGTGTGCAAGAAATGTCCCCTAATAATCCGAGGTTCCTATTTTCCAGCCGATTTGATGCTTTTACCGTTTGATGAATTTGATGTTATCCTCGGTATGGATTGGTTGACCGTACATGATGCAATTATAAATTGCAAAGGAAAAACCATCGATTTAAGGTGTGTAAATGACGAGGTAATCCGAGTTGAGTCTACTGACTTGAATAGATTGCCAACAATAATATCCTCGATGTTAGCCCAAAAATATGTGAGAAAGGGGTGTGAAGCGTATCTTGCATACGTACTTGATTGTAACACCCCGAACCCGAGACCGTCGCCAGAGTCGAACACGAGGTGTTAACAGACTTCAAACCACTTATTAAAAATTTCCCAGACAAGTTGCCAATCTACGTACTTGTCACTTTAAAAATCATATCTTGAGTTCTAAAACTCAAAATCTAGTTCCGTAAATTTTACCTGGAACTAGACTCATATATCTCTATGGTAGAATTTTTGTAGAATTTTTAGTTGGGCCAATTGGTACAGTTTAATAGTTAAATTCGTCCCTGTTCCTGGGTTTGACTACTCTGACCTTTGTGCATTACGACTTAGATATCTCCCTTTACAGAGCTTCAATACTTATTCCGTTTGTCTCTAATGAAACTAGACTCGATAAAGAATCATTAAATATAAGGCACGACCTCTAATTATCTCGATAAAATTTACGGTGAATTTTCTAAGTCATAACAGGGGATCCAGAAATCGCTCTGGCACTGTTTCACAAGAATTTAATTATCTCCTAACATAAAGTTCATATGGTCGTTTCGTTTCTTCCATATGAAAATAGACTCATCAAGCTTCGATTACCTAATTTATTAACTATTTAATTTCATTTCTACTATTTTTAGTGATTTTTCAATCTCACAACACTGCTGCTGTCAGCATCTGTTACTAAAGCAGACTATGCCTATTTCGTGATTTTCCTTGGTCTAACGAGTGATTCATCATACCTATCACCAATTATGATCATGACTAGCCATGCCAAAGGCTAATCATTGTCAAACATCTCCCTACTACACTATTGCCATATCATGAATTTTAGCACCAAAAATAATCAACCATGACATATGGCATAAAAATCGAATAGGCCTCAACTATTATTCAACCAAAACCGAATTGGCCCAATATCAGTCATGACTACGTTATAAAACCCATTTACTAAGATTTATAACTAAATATCATAGGACCCAATGTCCAAATTAACATTTATGCCATTTTCGCATGGCTGAAAGTTTACATACCAAAGTTCAAACACAACATAATAGCCTATACATGCCGAAATGTTCTCCTACACCGACTAAGAAGAAAGTACCAAAACTTGCTAGCTGGTGTGATGACTTCGATGACGGTCCCAAGCACGCAAAAAGATGAGTCCAAGAAACCTAAAATAGGTGACAAGCAAACACCGAGTGAGTATATAACTCAGCCATTAATAAATTATCACATGAGAAAACAAGTGAAATGGGGTTAATTCTCTCCACCCATACCAACTATGCCATGGTTCCTTAGACCTTTCGGCTCAATATCATACAAAGTACTACATCAATTTTTCATATGCTACTCAACATGGTATTTGAGGCATTTTCCATGGATGCTTTCATTCTCGTTACATTCATGCAACTAAATAACATTCCCTCTATTCCACGATGAATCTCATGTACGTCACTTCAAGTATAATTATCACATAGGTTCAAAACTTATCAAGCAAGAATTCCAAATATAAACATAACGTCTATTAGCCACGAACTCAAGACACTTACTCGTCCGCTGTCCGTGACCAACTCAATAAGGTCACACACTTAATGTCAATAGTGCTTCAAAAACATATAGTAAGTCCGCACACTTAGTGTTATATAATCAAACTCGCACACTTAGTGCTTACATAATCAAACTCGCACACTTAGTGCTATATAATCAAACTTGCACACTTAGTGCTATGCAATTTAAACCCGCACACTTAGTGCCAATCTCATGATCATAATTGTTTATACCCGCACACTTAGTGCCGAAATCTACATCTCAATACACCTCACCTCTTTTCTTTTTCATTCAATACTTTCATCACCCCATGCATACGTGTATATATATATTTATCATTTCATTCGACATAATTACATAGACATTATGACTATTTAAATCAATACCAAATATATGCTTAATGACTTACCTTGTGTTGGGTAAGACGGTTCCAACTCAGCTACTCGATGATCTTTTCTTTGCCTTTGCTTGATTCTCCTCCTTTAACTCCTTGAGCTTAATCAATAAATCAACTAGTTTAACCATCTTGCTAAACATTCATAATTCAATTACACATGCATATGTATGTTTGTATATTCGGCAACCATCCTCACTAATTACCCATTTAGTCGATTATACACATAATTAAAGGTAACATCACGAATGGGCATACTTATGTATATATATGTATATATACTTCCGAATGGGCATCACAATTAGATTTAACACCACCTTCATACTCAATTAGATGGCCGAATGTATGTATATATGTACAATGTCAACTATAACATCATTTAAACACCTAATTTCATCTCATGAACACTTGATCGAATTTTTCCTAATCTAGCATATTTTCACATCTATTTGTAACATCATGTAAATCCACATATAACTACATTTCTTAAGTTCCACATCTTAATGCCCATCATAGCCACTCCCATAGTCTAAATTTAACAATCGACAACACCCACCTTTCCACTATGTTAGCCGAATACTCATTCTCTTCTTAGTTCTAAATTCGGCACCTCCAACAAAATAGCTTAACAATTTCAACTTTCATGCTAACATAACAAGCAACTTAACACATCCATATAACTAGCATGCTAATAGCATCAAGGTATCAACTAAAATTTTTAAGCTCCTTAGCCGAATCCTAACTCTCCAACAACCCCAAATCCAACCATGAGATAGATAGAATTTAGACTCATCACCCAAAGGTTGTATATACTTCCAAAAATAACCTTGAACATACCTTAATCTAGAGGACCACCTTGGCCGAATCTTCCTTGTTCCTCTTCCTCTAGTTACGGCAATTGCAAAAGAAAGAAAACATGAACACTCCTTCTTCCCTCCTCATTTTGTTCATCTTTTCCTTTTTAATTCCTTTCTTTTATTTATTTTAATTGTTAACTAATAAATAATTGCATTGAAATTCAACCTAAGGGATGGGCATCATGGCATGGCCGGCCACTACTTGGGTTTTTTTGGCAATTTGACATGCAAACCCAAGATCCCTCACTTTGTTATTATTTGGTCCTTACACATTCCCCTATCATATTTTCTTAAGTTCTCAACTAAGTCAATCACACGAAATTCACATTCATAAGTCTAAATTAAATCATTAAATTTTCACACATGCACTAATACACATAGAGGACATGCAACTAATTTAGACTGTCACATTGATAATAAAGAGCCAGAAAGGAAACTTGAATCTGTCCCGGTGGTTTGTGAATACCCAGATGTTTTTCCCGAAGAATTACCGGGTTTACCACCTGTTCGGGAGGTAGAGTTTGGTATTGAGCTTGTACTTGGGACTACACCGATCTCGATAGCTCCGTATCGTATGGCACCAACCGAGTTAAAAGAGTTGAAAGCTCAGTTGCAAGAGTTGACGGATAGAGGTTTCGCTCGACCAAGTTTCTCACCTTGGGGTGCACCAGTATTGTTTGTGAAAAAGAAGAACGGAACCATGAGGTTGTGCATCGACTATCGTCAGCTGAATAAGGTGATAATAAAGAATAAATATCCGATATCGCGCATTGATGATTTTTTTGATCAACTAAAGGGAGCCTCGGTGTTTTCAAAGATAGATTTGAGATCGAGTTATTATCAGTTGCGAATTCGAGATTTGGATATACCCAAAACCGCTTTCAGAACGAGATACAGTCACTACGAATTCTTAGTGATGTCGTTTGGGCTCACTAATGCCCCCGCAGTATTTATGGATTTGATGAATCGGATCTTCAAACCGTATTTGGATCGGTTCATAGTTGTGTTTATCAATGATATTTTGGTCTATTCGAGAAATGAAACCGATCATGCTGAACACCTGGGATTAGTGTTGCAAACTTTACGGGATAAGCAATTATATGCTAAGTTCAGTAAGTGTGAGTTCTGGTTAAGAGAGGTTAGCTTCTTGGGTCATGTGGTGTCTGTATCAGGTATTCGAGTTGATCCGAGCAAAATTTCAGCCATACTTAACTGAAAGCCTCCGAGAAATATTACTGAGGTTCGGAGCTTTTTGGGACTTGGCGGTTACTACCGACGGTTTGTAAAAGGTTTCTCGATGATAGCCACACCAATGACGAAACTACTTCAGAAAGATGTTAAGTTTGAATGGACGGAAAAGTGTCAGAAAAGTTTCGATCAACTGAAAACTCATTTGACGGAAGCTCCAGTACTAGTGCAGCCCGAATCAGGCAAAGAGTTCGTCATTTACAGTGATGCATCCTTACTTGGGTTGGGTTGTGTATTCATGCAAGAAGGTTGAGTTGTAGCTTATGCGTCGAGGCAACTGAAGCCACATGAAAAAAATTATCCAACCCATGATCTCGAACTGGCTGCCATCGTATTCGCTTTGAAAATATGGCGACATTACTTATTTGGTCAGAAGTGCCATGTATATTCGGATCACAAGAGTCTCAAATATTTGATGACTCAAAGAGACTTGAATCTGCGACAAAGACGTTGGCTCGAGTTGTTGAAAGATTATGAGCTTGTCATTGACTATCACCCGGGAAAGGCTAATGTGGTTGCGAATGCCTTAAGTCGTAAAACACTATTTGCTTTACGAGCGATGAATGTACACTTGTCTGTTCTATCCGACAATGTGTTAGTGGCAGAATTAAAGGCCAAACCATTGTTGATTCATCAAATTCGTGAAGCTCAGAAAGTCGATGATGAACTGGTTGCAAAATGGGCTGAATGTGTTTCGAATATGGAATCAGAGTTTCAAATTGATGATGACGATTGTTTGAGGTTCAGAAGTCGTTTGTGTGTTCCAAGAAATTCAGAACTTATTTTGATGATTCTGAATGAAGCTCATTGTAGCCGAATGTCAATTCACCCGGAGAGTACGAAAATGTACAACGATCTGAGACGTCAGTTTTGGTGGCATGGTATGAAACGAGACATTTCCTATTTCATTTTGAAGTGCTTAGTATGTCAGCAAGTGAAGGCGGAACATCAAGTGCCTACGGGTTTACTTCAGCCGATCATGATACCTGAATGGAAATAGGATCGAGCACGATGGATTTTGTATCTGGGTTGCCAGTGTCGGCAAGTAAGAAAGATGCGATTTGGGTTGTTGTTGATAGACTGACTAAGTCGGCTCACTTTATCCCTGTACGCACAGATTTTTCATTGGATAAACTAGCTGAGTTGTATGTTTCTCAGATTGTGAGATTACACGGGGTACCCATTTCTATTGTGTCGGACAGAGATTCGAGATTCACCTCGCGATTTTGGAAGAAATTGCAAGAAGCCTTGGGTACCAAGTTGCATTTTAGCACCGCTTTTCATCCCCAAACCGATGGTCAATCCGAGCGGATAATTCAGATACTCAAGGATATGTTGAGATGCTACATCCTTGAGTTTAGTGGTTCATGGGAACGGTATCTACCTTTGATTGAGTTCGCTTACAACAATAGTTTTCAGTCAAGCATTAAGATGGCGCCTTACGAGGCTTTGTACGGTCGAAAATGCCGTACACTATTGTTTTGGACCGAGCTCGGTGAAATTAAAATCTTCGGAGTTGATTTGATTAAAGATGCTGAGCAGAAAGTAAAAATAATTCGTGAAAGTCTGAAGGCAGCATCAGATCGTTAGAAGTCATACGCGGATTTGAAACGGAAGGACATTCAGTATCAGGTGGGAGATAAAGTGTTTCTTAAAGTTTCACCTTGGAAAAAGATACTCAGATTTGGGCGTAAGGGCAAATTGAGTCCGAGGTTCATCGGGCCATATAAAATATCCGAACGAGTCGGTCCAGTTGCGTATAGATTGATTTTGCCCCCTGAACTTGAAAAGATTCACGACGTCTTTCATGTTTCGATGCTTCAACGTTATAGATCTGATCCATCGCACATAATTAATCCATCAGAGGTTGAAATTCAACCCGATATGAGTTATGAAGAAGAACCGATTCGTATCCTGGCTCGTGAAGTGAAGGAGTTACGAAACAAAAAGATTCCTTTAGTAAAAGTGTTATGGCTCAAACACGGGATGGAAGAAGCTACTTGGGAGACCGAGAACTCTATGAAAGAACGATACCCAAACCTATTTACCGGTAAGATTTTCGGGGACAAAAATTTCTTAAAGTGGGGGAGAGTTGTGATAGCCCTAAATTGACCCTAGTCGAAAAGTGGTTTCGGGACCACTAAACCGAGTCATAAAAATAATTAACCGTCATAGTTGATGCTTATTATATATATATATGCATGTGTGAAAATTTCATGTTTGAATTTTGTTATTTGTAAGTGAATTTTATTAAATAGGACTTATGTGAGAAAATTTAGAAATGTGCTAGGCAAATGTAAAGTGGCCTATTAATGCATGTTATGAAAATGATGGGTTTGCATGTCAAATTACCCAAGATTTGAGCTAGTGGCCGGCCATGCTATGGGGTGGAACATGTTGTGAACATGTTGTGTTAGTGTTTTATGTTAGAAAGAATAAAATAAAAGGTTAGTAATTAAGTAATGAAAAAGGGAGGGGTGATGAAAACAAAGTTGTCTCATCCATGCCCCCCATCCATTGCCGTGAATTGAAGGAAGAAAACAACATCTTCTAACATCCTTGGCCGAAAATGCTAAGAAGAAGGGGGAAGGGGAAGTAAAATATTCGACCACTCCTTCTAGTCTTGAACAAGGTATGTAATTCATGGTAGCTTTTGAAATTGTTGAATGTATTAAGCTAGTTACTAAGTCCCTTAGTTAGCCCATGTTCAAAATTTGAATCTTGTTGGTAACATGAGCAATCGGTCATGAGAAAATGTTCAAGAAATGGTTGTTGTTCATGTTATTTGGATGAGAAATGGTGAGTTTTGTTGTTTCATGTCAAGTTAGGTGAATGATGATAGATGAGTGTTTGAACTATAAAAAGAATCATAGGTGAGCATTAGATACTAAGGGAAAAGAATCGGCTACCTTGTTATGAGCTAGGGTCGAATGTGAGTTTGGTTGTGTTTGAATATTACATGCTTGATAGAATGGTGGATGAAAGTGCCGAATGTGGTCTTTGGTTTGGGCATAAGGAATAATAGTATGCATAGGTTTCGGCTTTGGTAGTACCTATGTAATTATAATTAGTTCATTTTGATGGTTCGGCTTGAGGTGATAAGTGAAAGTTTAAAGGTTTGCTAAATTGTCTTTGTCATTGCCGAATGTGTGTATAGTTAAAGAGAATTTGTTAAAGTGCTTGGTCAATTGATATTGGGTTAATGATATGTGTATTCGGTCATAAAGGTGCACATGAGGAAATGTTAGATTAATGGTATTAAATTGCTTAATGTGATTAAAAATGCGTATGACCATTTTGTATTTGAGCTAGAGGTGGCCATATGACCTATCAAATTCATTGTCATATTCGGCCATAAGCTAGCATAATGAGACTTTAATAAGTTAAATTTGTTTGAATTAGCTCAAGAGCTTAGAGGACCAAAGTTGGATAAGGGAAAGGAAAAAGTGATCGAATAGCCGTCGAAATCGTTCGACAACATCCGAGGTAAGTTTTCGAGTAATGGAACTTAGATTATGATTCGATTAGATCATGTTTTAAGCAAATCAATATCATGCTCTTTGTATGTAACTATTGAGCCGAAAATGATAATGCTTGATAAGTGACTTGTGTTTGAACTCTAGTTATGAAAATGAAATATAGATGTGTCATGATTTATTGATATGTGCATGGATATTTGGATGATAACCGGGTTAAGTCCCGAAGGCATTTGTGCTAGTCACTAATTCTGGGCTAAGCTCCGAAGGCATTTGTGCGAGTTACTATATCCGGGCTAAGTCCCGAAGGCATTTGTGTGAGTTACTATACTCGGGCTAAGTCCCAAAGGCATTTGTGCGAGTTACTATATCCGGGCTAAGACCCGAAGGCATTTGTGCGAGTTACTATATCCGGGCTAAGTCCCGAAGGCATTTGAGCAAGTAGTTATATTCGGCTAAATCCCAAAGATGCTTGGGTTTGGAAGTGAGCGATCTTGCTGTAAATTTCAATTAATACGCTCATAAAATCCAAACGATGAGGTATGTTTCGTATATGCATCGGAAAAGTCGATTCGTTTTAAATAGTATTCGTTCAATTGATTAACGAATTTTCGGCCTTTAGTTAGGTTTGATACCTTGTGAATGAATATATTGATTGAAGCGTGAAGCAAGTATGTTTATGAGAATGTGCATATATGAAGTTATCCATTTAGCCATATGAATGTTATACCTTAGCCGAAACTAATTTCATTATTCAAAACTTACTAAGCATTAAATGTTACTCCGTTTCTTTGATTCTCTGTTTTATAGATTTTGGTTCGTCAGCTATCGGGCTCGGGATTGTCGAAGTCAAAGTCGTCCACACTATCAAAGCCCTTTTTGGTACACTTTTGGTTGAACTCTGAAAATGGCATGTATAGGACCACCCTTTTTGTTGTTGGTCATGTACCCTTGGTTTTGAATAAATTTGGATAGCCATGCGAAAATGGCTTATATACTCTTTGAGCATAGCATTATAATCGTTTTGTATGTTGTTCATTGAGAGGTATGGAAATTTTTAGTAACGATTAGCCATTGGAATGGTTAATCATGATCATTTTGGTGCTTTGTATGACAAATTCTAGTTGATTCATGGAAAACCATGAAATAGGTAAAGTTTACCTTAAAAAACAGATGCTGACAGCAGCAGTGGTGTGTATTTGAAAAATCACTAAAAATAGTAGGAATGGAATTAAATAGTGAATAAATTATGTAATTTAACCTTAATGAATATACTTTCATATGGAAGAAACGAAACGAACATATGAGTCTCATTTTAAGAGATATTTAAGTTTTCATGGAACAGGGCCAGAGCGATTTCTGGATCCCCTGATCTGATTTTGGAAATTCACTATAAATTAACCAGAGATAATTAGAGGTCATGCCATATATGTATAGATTCCTTTTGAGTCTAGTTTCGTTAGAAATAAACAGCATAAGTAATGAAGCCCTGTACTGGAAGATATATAAATCGTAACGCATGAAGGTCAGAGTAGTCGAACCCTGACACAGGGGAGACTTTAACTAATAAAATGTACTAATTGGCTCAACAAAAAATTCTAGAAAACAATTTGTAGATGTATATATGAGTCTAGTTTCAGGTAAAATTTACGAAATTGGTTTTCGAGTTTTGGAACTCAATATATGATTTTTAAGGTAACAGTGATGCAGTTAGCCAGCTTGTCTGGAAATTTTTAAAATGGTCTGTGAGAATCAATGAAATAAGTCTGTAAATACCTCGTATTCGACTCCAGCAATGGTCTCGGGTATGGGGTGTTACAGAAACTAAGCATGCCGAGCGTTTGAGAACTATATTACAGGCTCTACGTGAAAAGCAATTATATGGAAAGTTCAGTAAATGTGAATTTTGGTTGCGCGAGGTTGGTTTTTTGAGGCATATTGTATCAACATTGGGTATCCAAGTCGATCCGAGCAAGATTTCTACAATAATGGATTGGAAGCCTCCGAGAAATGCATCCGAAGTCTGTAGTTTTATGGGACTTGCCGGCTATTATAGATGATTTGTGAAAGGCTTTTCGATGATTGCACCTCCATTGAAGAGATTACTTCAGAAAGATGTAAAGTTTGAATGGTCCGAGAAATGTCAAAAAAGTTTTGATTAGCTGAAGGTTCTTTTGACTGAAGCTCCAGCGTTAGTACAGCCAGAATCGGGTAAAGAATTTGTAATCTATAGTGATGCATCGTTAAATGGTTATGCTGTGTTTTGATGCAGGAAGGCAAAGTCATGGCTTATGCCTCGAGACAGTTGAAGCCGTATGGAAAGAATTATCCGACGCATGATTTAGAGTTAGTAGCCATTGTGTTTGCGTTGGAGATTTGGTGCCACTATCTGTTTGGTGAGAAATTTCATTTTTATTCAGATCACAAGAGTTTGAAATATTTGATGTCTCAGAAAGATTTGAATTTGCGGCAGCGAAAATGGTTGGAATTGTTAAAAGATTACGAACTAGTGATTGACTATCATCCGGGAAAAGCAAATGTTGTTGTTGATGCAATAAGACGAAAATCTTTGTTTTCTTTACGTGCAATGAATACTCAGTTGGCTATATCTGAGGATGGCTCAATTGTAGTTCAGTTGAAAGCAAGACCATTGTTTTTACAGCAGATTTGTGAAGCTCAGAAAGTTGATAATGAAATATTAGCAAAACGAGCTCAGTGTGATTCTAATCCCTGATTCAAAGTTTTAAGTTGATTCAGATGATTGTTTAAGATTCAGAGGTTGAATATGTGTTCCGAGGAATTCCGAGTTGATTCAGATGATTTTGAATGAAGCATACAATAGTTGTTTATTTGTTTATCTGGGGAGTATGAAAATGTATAACGAGTTGAAATAGCTCTATTGGTGGCACAGTATGAAATGTGACATTTCAGAATTTGATCCTAAATGTTTGATTTGTCAGTAAGTTAAAGCTGAGCGTCAAGTGCCATCTAGTTTATTACAGTCGATTATGATTCTTGAGTGGAAATGGGATAGAGTGACTATGGATTTTGTGTTGGGATTGGTCCTATCTCCGAGTAAGAAAGATGCAATCTGGGTTGTAGTTGACAGATTGGCAAAATCAGCCCATTTCATTCTAGTACGAACAGATTATTCACTTGATAAGTTAACTGAGTTGTATATCTCTGAGGTTGTAAGATTACATGGACTGCCTATTTCTATTGTTTTAGATAGAGATCTGAGAATCACATCGAGGTTTTGGAAGAAAATGCAAGATGCATTGGGTAAAAAATTACATTTTAGTACCGCATTTCACCCGTAGACGGATGGTCAATCCAAGAGAGTTATATAGATACTTGAGGATATGTTGAGATGTTCCATTCTTGAGTTTGAAGGTACGTGGGAAAAGTATTTACCATTGATTGAATTTACGTATAACAATAGTTTTCAATCGAGTATGAAAATGGCACCTTACGAAGCTTTATACGGTCAGAAGTGTCAAACACTATTGTACTGCACTAAACTTAGGGAGCATAAGATTCACGGTGTTGATCTGATTAAAGAAATAGAAGAAAAAGTGAAAGTGATCAGAGATAGTTTGGAAGAAGTGTCAGATTATCAGAAATCCTATGCAGACTTGAAACAAAAAGATATTGAATTTCAAATCGGGGATAAAGCATTTTTGAAAGTATCTCCGTGGAAGAAAATACTTTGATTTGGTCGTAAAAGCATATTGAGTCCAAGATTCATCGAACCATTTCGAGATCATCGAGCGAGTCAGACTAGTGGCTTATCGGCTATCATTGGCATCTGAGTTAGAAAAGATTCATAATGTGTTTCATGTATCAATGCTTTGATGATACTGATCCAATCCTTCGCATATTATTTCTCCGACAGAAGTGGAGATTCAGTCGGATTTGTCGTATAGTGAAGAACCGATCCAAATTCTAGCTCGTGAGATCAAAGAGCTGAGAAATAAAAGAATAGCATTAGTGAAAGTGTTATGGCATCAACACGGGGTAGAGGAAGCTACGTGAGAACCCGAGGATGCTATGAGAAACCAATATCCAAACCTATTTGCTGGTAAGATTTTTGGGGACAAAAATCCCTAAGGAGGGAGAGTTGTAACAGCCCGGTTTTAGCTAAATCAGAACAGTGGTTCTGACACCACAAATCTGAGGACGTAAAATTATTTTAATATTATTTTTAGTGTTTAAAAAATCTGATTATATATGTGTAAAAATTTTGTGAGCTAATTTTATTGTTTAATAGCTCAATTTGAGAAAAATGACTTAATCGCGTAAAATACAAAAGTAACATGCTATAAGTTAAAAGTGCTTAATTGCTATGGCTTATTAAATGTGAGGTCCTTATGTTGTAATTAGTACATTGATAGTGGAGATGGACATAAATGACCTTGAGTTATGTGATTTTTAATGTTATAATTAAAGGTTAATATGGTAAATTATGTATTATGTTTAATAAAACAAAACAAAAATGTAAAATGTTTTCATCATCATTAGCTTTCAACCGAATATAGAGAATAGAAAAATCCATTGAAGTATTTTAGGGTTCAGCTCTTTGAAGCTTTGATTGAGGTAAGTTTTGAGCTAAGTTTTTGATGATTTTTATGTTTTTGTCATCGTTGCTTTGAGTACTAGCTAGCCCTACCCTAATTTCTGGAATTTTTGATGATTTTATGAAATTGCATTGATTAATTCATATGTTTGATGATGTTTGATGATGAATTATGAAAGCTTGGTGCTTGATATACATGTTTTGTAAAGTGATTTTAAGTAAAAATGCATATTAGGGATTAGATTAAGAAAAGTGTAAATTGAGGCGTTAAATTGTAAAATAAATGAAAGTTTTGGGCTACTAAAGGTCCTTATGAAATTCGTTCAAGCATGCGTTAAATTGAATTTCATGAATTTTGTGTTTTTATGAAATAGGGACTAAATTGAAAAAATATGAAACTTTAGGGGCTAAAGTGCAAAAATGCCCAAATATGTGTTTGTGGATTGAGTTGAATAAATATGTGATTGAATAAGTTAATTTTGAATACATCTAGATCAAGAAAGGAGAAATTCGGATCTAGATCGGGAGAACACTAAAGTTATCAACTAAACGGTTCAATTCGCTATTTTAATATCTGAGGTAAGTTCGTACATAATAAACATTGTTACAATTATGTTTTTAATGCTTTAATAATGCATAAATTGTATATATGGGACTACGACTGTGTACAACGACAAATCAAATATGTTTGAGTGTGCGACTCGAGATAGCTTCGACTATATAAAGCACTTAGTGTGCGAATTGGAATAGCTATGGCTGCAATAGTTTCGGTTTAATGTGATGACACTAAGTGTACGATATCATTATAGCTTCGGCTAATCATTTATGCAGTGAGTGTACGAGTTCTTTGAGAATGTAAAGTTTTTGAACAAATATGTAAGAATGAAATAAATAAATACGAGAAAGTATATGTACATATGATACCTATGTGGTAATTGATACTATGTGTATGAAGCTTGATGAAATTGTATATACATGATAAATGGTCATGGATTAGAATTGAATGATGATATGAGAATTACTAAGTGTTTATTAATTGATGATTTGTATATTATGAACTTTTGAGTATTTTTGGTACGAACATACTAAGCTATGAAGCTTACTGTTTGATATTTGTCTTTGTTTTATAGAGTATCAAAGCCGGCTCAGAGATCAGGGATCATCAGGAACCATCATCACGCTATCGATCATTTCATTGGTATTTTTAAAGCCTTGTATATATGGTATATGGCATGTATAGGCTAATATTACTATGGTATATTTGTGTTATGGAATGATAGCCATGTGATTTGGCTTGTTTATGATAAAGTTGTGGGACGTGAATTTTGCTTAAACAATGTGTATAAATATGCTATATGGTGTGAATGGTATGCCTTGTGAGTTTGGCATAGTATGGTATGAGATTAAGGTATTGAGTTAGTTATTTTTGATTGATGTATTAATGCTTGAGGAATGTTATATTTTGGTATGATTTTTGTTGTGAATTTGAGTAGTGAAATGGTTGACTATGGATTGGCATGAAATGTGTGGGAATTGGTATGTTTTGGCTGTCTATATAAGTATTGAAATGATACCATTTTGATGGCTAGGTATGCATGAGAGAAGGGTGGAAAATTGGCTGTCCAAATGGCTTATTTTTGTCCACACAGGTAGAGACACGGGCGTGTGTCTCAGCCATGTGTGACACGCGGTCATGTTACACGGCCGTTTGTTCCTTGGGGTACCCTTCGAATTAAAGTCAGTATACCCTATAGGTTTGGCATGGCCTAGAGACACGAACGTGTCTACTGGCCGTGTGTGGCACACGGGCTGGCACATGGACGTGTGGTCGGTCGTGTGATCCAAGTCAGTAACCTCCCTAATTTTCCCACGGCCATGGCACATGGGCGTGTCTTCGACCATGTGGTACAAGTCAGTATGTATGCTCTGTTTTCACACGGCCTGTGACACGGGCATGTCTGATAACCGTGTGAGGCACACGAGAGTGTGATCTTTTAAAGTTTGAAAATTTTATAAGTTTGTGAATGTTACCGGTTTAATCCCGAACTATTTCTAAGCATGTTTTAATGTCTCGTAGGACCTTAGAAGGGACAAAATGATTGAGATGAATGTATTTTGTTATTGAAATGCATAAATGTTTGTGAATGATGTGTATTGTTCAATAATGCCTTGTAACCCTATTCCGGCGACGGATACATGTTAGGGGTGTTGTAGTTACAATTTGAGATGATATCTGAGTGAAAAATAGGATAATATTTTGATGGATTCTGTATTGGGATTTTTCTTATCACCGAAAAAGAAAGATGTTATTTGGGTTACTGTCGAATGTTTAAAATTTTTGCATATTTATTTCTGTACATACAGATTTCTCTTTTGATAGACTTGTTGAGTTGTACATTTCAGAGATTTTCAGATTATTTGGCGTGTCTATCTCCATTATTTTTGGAACCTGAGGTTTATATTGTGATTTGGTATAAACTACAGTAAATTTTGGGTACGAGGTTGAGTTCCAATACCGCATTTCATCCTCAAACTAAAGGATTAATATGAGAAAATGATTTAGATTCTCAGAAATATGTTTTGTTACTGTGTTTTAGAATTTGAAAGCAACTGAGAAAGACATTTACTATTGGTTGAGTTTCCGTATAATAATGGTTATCAGATTAGTATAAAGATGGCATTGTATTAGTATTGTATAGTTGCAATTACCAAACTCTGTTGTACTAGATAGAGCTTTGTGACAAAAAGATCCACTGAGTTGTTCTGATTGAGTGATTGAAGAGATAGTGAAAGTAACTCATAACCATTAGAAAGTAGTTTCAAATCGACAGAAAAATAGTGTGAAATTGAAATGTAAAAACATGAGTTACGGTTAAAGGACTAAGTCTTTGAGAAAGTATTGCTGTGGATATAGCATTACCCAATTTAGCCTTAAAGAGAAGTTCTATTTGCAATTTATAGGGCCGTATGAGATTTATGAGAGAATTAAGCTAGTGTTTGATATATCTACATTGCAACTGTGCAAATTAGATCTTTTCCATATAAATTCTCTTACCGATATTAAGATACACTCATATATAAATAGTATAGTGAAAAGCAGATCAGGATTTTACCTCGAGAGATCAAAGAGCTAAAAAACAAAAGAATAGTGTTACTAAAAGTTTTCTTTTTGTATCGACACTGGATTGAAGAGATTACGTGAAATTCTAAAAAATCTATGAAAAAGCAATACTCTGATTTATTTCTTGGTAAGATTTTCGGGGACGAAAATCCCTAAGGGAGAGAGTTGTAATAGCTCGTTTTTGGTCAAATCGAAATAGTGGTTTCGAAACCACAAATATTAAGTCAAAATATTTATTTTATTATTATTTTAATGTTTACAATATGATATTATATTGGTATGAAAATTTCGTGAAGAAATTTTATTGTTTAAATGGTCAATTTGAGAAAAAAGACTAAATCGCATAAAATGTAAAAGTGTTGTTCTTTTAGCTAAAGGTGTTTAATAGCTATAGAACCTTAAAGTTTAGGTCCTTACGTGGTAAATATCCCAATAATGAGTTAGTGGATATTATTTGGTTTGGCATTATTGAAATATTGAATTAATATTAAGGTTAACTTAGTAATTAGTATATTAAAGGTTAATTATAATAAAAAAACAATTTTAAGCTTATTTTCTCATCTCCTCCACTGAAATTGAAAGAAAAAGAACACCATAAAAGCATTTTGAGGAATGATTTTGATCTCGATTTTTAATGATTTTTACGTTTTTGAGAGCGTTGCTTTGTATTCTAGCTAGCCCATATGTTCGATTTCAAAACTGTTATAGATTTTGAATGATACCATTGTTGAATGCTTGAATGCTTAAATGTTTAATGATAGATTATGAAGGTTAAATGATTGATATACAAGTTTTGTTAAGTGATTTTTGACAAAATTGCCAATTAGGGGTTAATTTGTTAAATTTTATGGTTAAATGTTTGAATAAAATGAAAATATGGGCTGTTATGAAGCTATACAAAATTCGGCTAGCCTGGGTTGTCCTTAAATTTCATGAATTTACAATTTACCAGATAATGACTAAATTGTAAAAATATGAAACATTATGGGCAAAAGTGTAATTTTGCCAAAATGTGTATAAAGTGTCAAATTGAATAGAAAGGAAGTTAATTTACTGAATTTGATATATTATTTAGATTAAGATAAGCGATCAAGCTTAGATTGGAAAAAAAAAGAAAAATGGATGAATAACCAAAAAATTCTATTTGAGCAACTCGAGGTAAGTTTGCATCGCTAGAATCGAACTATTAATACTTGTAATTGTTTAAAATAAATGTGTATAAGTTGAATGAATAACCCAATTGAAATTCGAATTACTGATTATATGATTAAATTACTATTTACATGAATGAAAGTGAAATGCTACAATTGTTATATATGTTACATGGATTCGGTATGATAATATACATAAGGTATAGGAATTGAGTACTTAAATTTATGTATTTAATTGAATTCAATATATATATAAGTTGAGAAATTGAATTATTGATCATTGAATGCTTAAATGATGAAGTTGGATAATTACTGAGCCCTGTTTGAACCGTAGGAATTTGTTAGATATGAGTGACATGTCACTAGGGTTACCATTTTGGTTGAGATCTTGCATTTGTTGCGAACTCACCACAACTTGTATGAGCTTATTGATATATCAGCTCGTAAGAGCTTGCTGTTTTCAGCTCATTGAAGCTTACCGTTTCAACTCATATGAGCTTACTATTCACACTCAATAGAGCTTACTGTTTAGCTCGATAGAGCTTACTGTTCAACTTGATAGAGCTTACTGTTCAGCTCAATAGAGCTTACTGTTCATCAGCTTAAGTGGATCTTACCAATCATGGCTCGAAAGAGAGGAAATGATAATGAATTGACGAATTTTTGATAAATGCACTTAGTGTGTATCACCCAAGTATCTATCCATATTCTATGTAGTTCAACAGGCATAATTACTATTATTGATCATATGAATAAGATGTGTTTATAGGGATGAATTACTATTGATACAGATGAATTACTGTTATTACTGATAAACTACTATTTATACAGATGAACTACTAGTTATATGAATGAATTACAGTTTATACAAATAGAAATGAATTGCCATAATGTTATGTGAATTACATGGTATTGATGATTTTATATGCTTATGTTTTTGGAAAATTTGATTGGATTGTATTGAAATGGTAATATAGGTTATAATGGCGTATGAACAAATGTTATATATGTGAATTGAGATATAGGTGGTTTAAACACTTATATGCCCATTAGTGTGCAAAATATAGAATATTCAATGTTACTTCCGTGGATCAACGGAGAAGATAACGGTACGAGAATTGAAATGATGATATGAATCGGTTTAGGTATACGTGACACGCTCGACAGGTAAGTGATATTTAATAATTTCATATGATATGTAAGTGAAAATCGATGAATACATACAAGAATTACAAGGTTGTTATTGTATTACTTGCTAATTTTGATGGAGCTGATTTATATGTCCTCATGTTTCTCTAATTCTAAATTAATTGTTAAATTGTATATAGTACATACTAGTCATACGAGCTTACTAATCTTATTAGCTTACTCTATTTCTTTTTTGTATTTTACAGTGATTTGAAAGCGCGCTCGGGTTAGAAGTCATCGAAGATTTCATCACACTATCCAGGAGTTGATTTGGTATTTTTGAACTCTTTGAAATTGGTAATATGGCATGTATAGGCTAGTTGATGATATGAGATGTATGAGTTATTTTAGCTATTGAAGCTTATATGCATTGATGTGTTTAAGCCATGTGATTTGGCTTAACTTGGCTAAATATTGGTTATGTATATGTGTACTAAATATGGCATGTTTTGGCAAGTAGTTGATGAGATGAAGATATGCAAATTGTTTGAATTATTGAATAGATTATATGCCTGGCTTTCAAGTGATATTGGTTTGGTATGTGTTTGATGGCACAAATGGTATTAATTTTATAGGTGATTGAATTTAGGTGAGGAAAAGTGGCTTAAATAAGCCTATTTGTCGTCCACACAGTTGAACACATGGACGTGTGACTCGACTGTGTGTCTATTGGAGCTTAGTTAAAATAAGTCAGTGGGTTACACGGCCTAGACACAGGGACGTGTCTATTGGCCATGTGTGGCACACGGGCTGACACACGGGCATGTGGTTGGCCGTGTGACCCAAGTCAGTATGTATGCCCTGTTTCCACACGGCCTATAACACGAGCGTGTCTGGTACTCGTGTGAGGCACACGGCCTGGGCACATGGGCGTGTGACCTCTGTATTCAAGAAGATTTTCTAAGTTTCCCAAAGTTTTCAAATGTTATCGGTTTAGTCTCGAACCTCTTCCAAGCATGTTTTAAGATCTCATAGAGTCTTATAAGGGACAATGTGATTATATATGAATGATATTTACAGAACAGATTAGCCGAAAATTCTTCTGAATTAACTCTTTCAGTGAAGTGAGTAATGTAAGATTGTTGATGACTTCATTAGTTAATAGAATGGTGATGAAATTGTAAAGATATTTGAATACAGCTATTATAATTGAGTATATTATAGAAATCTTTTCTGGGTACTCTATAAGTTCTATCATTCTCAGAGGCATATGAAATTGTTCATATTCAGATGCAATATTTATCGTATTGAAAGGCTGGCTAATTATAATAGATGGAATTACTGAAAGTCTGGTTGATTCATGAGCGGTATTGCTCTATTTTTCTTAGGTTTTCTAATTTATAATGATTGATATAAGATTTGATGATAAGGTTCATATGATATCATTTTCTACTTTTACTGATTGAAGTCCTAAATTGCGAATATGCAAGTATATTATCTTTATCACAGTTGTTTCTACTAAGTATGCGTGATATTACTCTTCTGAATTTTCTCTAGATATCATCAATCTCTTTATTATGTAAACATGGGTAACTTGTGGAAGATATTCTTTGATTGGAGGTAATTACATTTATTGTCGTTATAAATATTGACTTGATCATGAGGTATGGTGATAGAGATCACAGATTATAGAAACTATATTACTGAATTGGTTATTATTAGAGTCACTTTCGGTTTCCCTCTTTTAAGTTGAAGTGCACTATTGATATTGAAGTGTTGCTTTATCTATACAGTTGAAATGTCAGTCATATTAATGCACTATGGTTTAAAGTCTACCTGATGGTTGTGGCTTTGGAAAAACTCAAAGGTTCAATGTTAATAATTGAAATAGCTACATTGATGACATAGTTATTATAGAAAGATGTATGATTTGAATGGACTGACAAATGTTAGTAAAGTTTTGACCAGTTAGAAGCTCTGTTGATCAAAGTATTAATTCTAGTTCAGCCTGAATCGGGTAAGGAATTCGTTATTACAGTACTGCACTATTGAACGAGATTATATTATGTTTAGATGTAGTAAGGCAAGGTAATAGCCTGTAGTTTCAGACAGTTAAAAACCACATGGAAAGAATTACTCGATACATGATCTAGAATTACCGGCTATTGTTTCTGTATTGAAATCTGACAACATTACTTGTTTGGTGAAAAATGTCATATATTCACTAATTATAAAAGTTTGAAGTATCTAATGTTGTTAAAAGACTTGAATCTGAGATAACGTATATGGTTTGAAATGTTGAAGATTATGATTTGATAATTGAATATCACTCGGAAAGAGCGAATGTGGTTACAGATATTTTGAGCAAAAAATCTTTGTATACTTTGCAAGCCGTGGATGCCTATTATGATTGCCTGATAATAGCTTAATTTTGGCTAAGTATAGAGCCAAACAGGTATTTCTATGACAGAACAGCGAAACTCAAAAAAGTAATAATAAGTTGTAAGTTAAATGAATACAGTGTGGAATAATTTCTAATTCAGAACTTCCGAATAGATCTGATAAATGTCTGTCATTTAGAGACAGAGTCTGCGTACTGAAGAATTTGGAACTTTTATAGAAAATTTTACATGAATGATCACAGTAGTACTATGTCTATTTATCTGGGAAATGATAAAATGCACAATGGTTTTAAAAAGATATACTGTAGCTCGGAATGAAATGTGGCATTTCTGAATTTATATTTAAATGCTGGATGTATCAACAAGATAGAGATGATACTTTCAGGATGATTATAGCCAGCTAAGATACCGAAATGGAAAAGAGACAAAGTTACTATGAACTTTATATCGGGATTATCCTTGTCTATGAAAAGGAAAGATACTATTTGAGAAATTTTTGATTGTCTGACGAAGCCTACACATTCCATTCTGGTATGATGGATTTCACACTTGATAGATTGCTTGAATTATCTATTTTTGAGATTGTTAGATTATATGATGTGCTAGCTTCTATTATTTATGATAGAGATCTACAATTCATATTCTGATTCTGAAACAAGTTACAAGAAACTCTGGGTATACTGTTACAGTTTAGTACCGTATTTCATTTTCAGACGGATGTTCAATCTGAACACATGATTTAGAATTTGGACGATGTGCTTCAATATTGTGTACTCGAAGTTGAAGGTAACTAAGAAAAGTAATTGCCTCTGGTTGAATTTGCTTATATAACAGTAAACATTCAAGTATAAAATTCTACCGTATGAGGTTTTATATGGTCACAAATGTAAAACTCAGGTGTTTTGACAAAATTCAGTGAGAAAAGATACATGTAGTAGGTTTGATTCTTTGAAACCGAAGAAAGATGAAGTGATTTGAGACAGTTTAAAAGTAGCATTTGATCGTTAGAAATCCGATGTGAATCTGAAATGAAAAGAAACGGAGTTTCAAATTGGCGACAAAATATTTTTGAAAGTTTTGCCATGAAAGAAAGTTCTCGAGTTTGGCAGTAAAGGCAAATTAATTTTGTGGTTTAATAGGTTATATGAGATCTTGAAAAGAATTAGACCTGTTGCGTAGTGATTGGTATTATTATCATAGTTCTACAGAATTCACAATGTGCTTATGAGTATCTGTGTTATGACAGTATCGATCAAACCCATCATCTGTTATTGCTTTGATAATTGTTAAATTCAGCCCGACACGACCTATAATGAGGGACTAGTTGAAATTTTGGCATGTGACGTGCAAGATATGAAAAATATAAAGGTAGTTTTAGTAAAAGTTTTCTGACAATAACAGGATAAAGAAGAAGCCACCTAGGAACTGGAGAAAACTATGAGAAAATAATGTCTGAATCTCTTTACCGGTAAAATTTTCGAGGACGAAAATTTCTTAAGGGGGAGAGTTGTAATAGCCCAATTTCAGTGAAATCAGAACAGTGGTTTGGGACAACAAATCTGAGCTGAAAGTAAAATTTGTTTTTATTTTATTATATGGTTCGTATCATGTCGTGTGAAATTTTTGGTAAGAAAATTTTACCGATTATGTGCTTCATTACAAGAAGGACCAAATCACATAAAATGCAAAAGTTGAATTCTAGTAGCTATAAGGATTACATAGCTATGAAATTCAAAACCTGAGGTCCTTATATGATAATTGGACCATTAAGGAAAATATGTAGATATTTTGGTATGACTCATCCATGGAAAAATAAAAAAGGCTAAGGAGTAAATTCGAAAGCTGAAAATTTATTAAATGACAATTTAATTAAATGAAAAAGAACACAATTTCATATCCTCTTCCCCAAATATTTCTATAGAAACCCTAGGAGAGAGGAAGAAAACTTATCAACCTTATTTGGGTAAGTAATTAAGCCCTGTTTTTTGTAATTTTTATATTTTTGAAACCAGGATAGTCTAATCTATCTATTTGGGGGATCAATTTGAGAAGTTATGTAACGCCCCTAACCCGTATCTATCACCGGAGTAGGGTTACAATGTATTACAGATCAATGCACAATGTATAGCATACATTTATCAACCATAAAGCATTCATTCTCATAAATCATTCAAGACAATCACATTGTTCCTTATAAGGGCCTACGAGGCCTTAAACATGCTTTAGAAGTGGTTCGGGACTAAACCGATATCATACAAAAATTTTAGAAACTTAGTAAAATTTTAACCATACAGGGGTCACACGCCCGTGTGAACAGGCCGTGTGGAAATAGGGCATACATACTGAATTGTATCACACGACGGAGGACACGCCTGTGTGCCAGACCGTGTGAAAACTGGAGGGTATACTAACTTATGCAACACAGCCATGTCACACGCCAGTGTGCTAGGCCTAGTGCCAATTAGAAGGTATACCAACTTGTACCACACGACCAATCACACGCTCGTGTGTGAGACTGTGTGGGGCATACTAACTTCATTTTAATAATAGCACCAGGGGACACAAGGCCATATAACATGACCGTGAATAGCACATGGTCAGACACACGACCATGTCTGTGCCCATGTGGACAAAAATAGGTCATTTTCAAGGCCAATTTGCCACCCCAACTCATGTTCGCCTAAACAACCAAAATGGTACCATTTCAACATACAATAAGGCAGCCAAAAACATCAACCAAATGCACAATTCATACAATATCCATTTCAACCAATTTCAATACTCAATTCAATGCCATTTACCTAATCAAATACTTATCAACTCAATTTCTAAAATCATACTTCATCAAAGCATTTCTCAAGCATTTATACTCCACAAAACAATTAACCATATTCATACCAAACATGCCAAAGTAAGCCATTTCTATTAGCCAAACATACATCAATACTAACATCATTTACAAGCCAACTTTCATGGCTATAATCACAACCAAAATACCACATCTAGCCTATACATGCCATTTACCATATATACACAACTCAAAAGTACCAAATAGATGTCTGATAGTGTGATGATGTTCCTGACGACTTCCAAATCCGAGCTAGCCTTGATTCACTATAAAATATAGAAAAATAACACGAAGTAAGCTTCATAGCTTAGTAAGATCATATGTAAATAACTTAATTCATCGAATAATTGTAAATCAACTAATTTCACATTAACTAAAAACCTTTCTCATGTCTTAAAACATGATTAAATACCGTCTCATTGAACTTTCTCTATTTAATACTTGAATAGGTTTTGTACATACCTATATCACCTCGTACTAATCTCTTTCTCAACCATATCATTCGTTTACCTGTTGAACTATTCGGAACAGAAACTGGATACTCAATAGTCTCATACAATAAGTACCTATACCATGGCCCGTAACAAAATCAAGGTAGCTTATCCGAAGAATAATTATCATGGGCCGAAGCCAAATCATCCGATATGCATGGCCCGAAGCCAAATCATCCGATATGCATGGCCCGAAGCCAAATCGGGATAACTCACACTCGAATTGCTAATATCATAGCTTGCATCCAACTCAACTTATCATCTAATAACATGACACTAGTATCCAAATCTATTCCTAAAGTTCAACTGAGCTTTCATATTTTCTATTTCTATTATCAAATGCATTTGTAGAGTTGTTTTCACAATTCAAACATTATCCATAATATCGTAATTACAGTTTATGCAATATCAAATCTTTTAACATACTTCTATAATGAAATTACCACATACAAACTTACCTCGTATTCGAAATTCACAAATCGGATTGACTACTCAATAACCTTGCTTTTCCCCTAATCTAATTACGGATTCCTCTTTTCTTGATCTAAATATATTCAAAATTAACTTATCAAATCAACCATTCATTCAATTTAGTTCAAGAAATACATTTAGGCCTATTTGCACATTAGCCCCTAAAATTTCACACTTAATCAATTTAGTCTCTAATTCACAAATACACAAAATTCACATAATTTCAATAAACCCATGCTTGGCCGAATTATTCATAGATCCCTAGCATCCCAAAACTTTCCTTTATTTCACATTTTAACCACTCAATTTGCACATTTTGCAATTTAATCCATATTTTACATTGTCATCAAAAATCACTTTACAAAACATAAAAATCTATCATCAAAAATTCATATTTCAACATTAAACATCAAAGAACACATAGGTTCAACAATGGAAACTCTTAAAATCTTTAACATTTTTGAAATCTAAGGTATGGGCTAGTTAGATTGAGCTGCAACGATTACAAAAACATAGAAATCATCAAAAACCGAGCAAAAATAACTCACCAATTAGACCATGCAATAGCTGAAACTTAGAAAGCTTCAATGGCTTCTCCAAACATGAATTTTCAGTGGTGGAAGATGATAATATGAACATAATTTCATTTTTTTATTAACTTAACTTTTAATTATCAAATACCAAAATTAACCTTAATTACAAACATATAGAAACATATAATGGATGGCCATAATTGTCCACTTACACTAATCATGGACTAATTACATTATAAGGACCTTTGATTTATTAAATCATAACAATTAAACACCTTTAACAAGTAGAATGTCACTTTTGCATTTTACGCGATTTAATCCTTTTCATCAAATTAACTATTCAAACGATAAAATTTACTCACGAAATTTTCACACATCAAATAACATGCTGTAAATAACAAAAATAATATTAAAATAAATTTCCAACATCAGATTTGTGGTTCTGAAACAACTGTTTTGATTTAGCTAAAGCTGGGCTGTTACAAGTTGTCAAAATAAGGAAAATGGGTCATGGATATATATGTAACAGCCTGATTTTGGGCCTAGTCGGAACAGTGGTTTTGAAACCACTAACCTGAGGTCATAGAAATTATTTCTAATATTATTTTATGTGTTATAGCGTGTTTATATGAGTGCATGAAAATTTTGTTGAAATAATTTTAGCGATTACATGCTCAATTGCGAAAAAGGATAGAATCGCATAAAGAGAAAAAAAGTTTTATTTTTCTAAAAAATGGTGCTAAATAGCTAAAGAATTATAATTACAGGTATTTAAAGGGCAAATAGACCCATTTCAATAGGGTGGCCAGCCATAGAGACGAAGAGGAGTCAAAAAGTCAAAAATTTAGTAGGGTTGGTATTTGATGACCTTAGCTAATTGAATAAAAAAATAAAATCAAAGAGGTCATCTTTCTTCTCCATCTTTTCCACCAGAAAATACCAGCAAAATAAAGGTTTTAGAAGCTTGAAATTTCAACAACTCTTTATTTTTGCAAGTAAGTTATTTTGATGGTCTTTCTTGATATTTTTGTACTTTTGGTGCCCTTGTAGCACAATCTAGTAATGATGGGACTATTTTGAAAAATAGTTGAAAGTCTAGGGTTTTTCCATGAGAGTATTCATGTAGTTTGCTGAATTTTTATAGAAGAAAATGAATCTTGGTTGTTAAACAAACAATTTTTGTGAAGTAGTTTTCATGAAAATCCTAACTAATGACCATTTTGCATAAGTTATAAATTATGTGGTAAATGTGTGAAATAATGAAATTGTGGGCTGCTTCTAATATAAAAAGAATTCATCTAGGCTTGGTTAGTGAGAAAATTTGATAAAAATCGATTTACGAGCCTAGGGGTAAAATAGTAATTTTGTAAAAGTCTAGGGGTAAAATTATCATTTTGCCAAAATATGATTTATGAAATGCATAAATTAGTATGATGATTAAATTTGTGAGTTTTTATCATTTTAGATTAGGAAATACGACTTTGGACCTAGACCAGAGGAAGGCCAAGAAGTAGACTAAATCCAATTAGTCGTCCACTTTTTGTATACCGAGGTAAGTTGTACGTAAGTGGGGCAACTTTATCATTATTATGTGTGAATGATTAATTTTGCATAATATGGTTAAAATTGCTTGTGAATAATGCATGATGAAATTCAATACAGTAGAGTCTCGATTGAACTTAGGAATAGATTGGATATCCATGCTATGACATTTGAGTGATATGTGTACCAGTGTAAGACCATGTCTGGGACATGGCGTCGACCACAATATGAGGGCCAGTGTAAGACCATGTCTGGGACATGGCGTCGTCCGCAATATGAAGGCCAGTGTAATTCCATGTTTGGAACATGGCATCGGCAATGTTGTGTAAGCTAATGTAAGACCATGTTTGGGACATGGCATCGACATTGATATGTGCACTAGTGTAAGACCATGTCTATGACATGGCATCAACCACATTATGAGAGCCAGCGTAGGACCATGTCTGGGACATAGCATCGGCATTGAGACTAGAGCTAGTGTAAAACCATGTCTGGGACATGGCATCGGCCTCGACATGTGAGCCAATGTAAGACCATGTTTAGAACATGGCATCAACAATTCACCCTCTTGTGTAAAGCTTGTCAGATATCTTTAGTATTCCAAATGGTTTCACGGGTTATTTTAAAAGCTTATGACAATGATATGGAATGATATAATCATGTTGTGAGTGGTACAGGTTCTTACTCAAAACTCGTGAGATATGAGTCTAGTTATGTTGCCTTGATGGTAAGAATGACATGAGTAAGTTCTAACTATGGAAATGATCTTGGTACGATATGGAAATCTTTTGTTTATACTTGTGATATATATATAAGCATGTATTGATATTTACCCATGTTCACTCAAAAATGTTGTATTGATTTATAATATGCATGGTTGATGTTGTTAATTATTTATATGCCACTTACTAAGCTTTACGCTTAATCCCTCTCCTTTCCATTTTCTTATAATGCCGCCAAGCTAGTATCGGGGATCCAGGGATGTCAGAGGCATTGATCACACTATCACCTAAAGCTTTTGGTATAGCTAGTTTAAATGTTTTGATTGTGGCATGTATAAGGACTTGAATCTTTTGTTTGATGTCTTGTTAGTTTAGCCACAAGTGTTAGCTCGTATGATGGATGTGATATTCATTTTGTATAAGCCATTAATGTTAGCTAATATTGATTATTATTAAATGCATTTGATGCAAATTTCTCATGGTTGTGGTTGATTTGGGTATACATGTTATACTTGGACTGGTTTTGGTTGATATTGTGTACGTTGGTGCAAGTAAGGGTGGCAAAAAGGCTTGGTAAATAACTTTATTTTTGTTCACACGGGCAGACACACAGGTGTGTGTCTAGGTCATGTGTGACCCGCGGTCTACCCCACGGGCATGTAGTCCGGTCGTGTGTCCCTTGCACATCAATTTTTCAAGTCAGTATGCATGGTAGTAAACACACGGGCAAAGACACGACCGTGTGTCTTAGCTGTGTGGAGGATACGACCTAGTACATGGGCATGTACCATGGTCGTGTGCCCTTAAGGGGTTGCTGATGTCAGAAATAGAATGTCAAGGTTTTTGCACACGGGCTGAAACACTGGCGTGTCATGGTATGTGGGAGACATGGGTCATGGACACGAGCGTGTCCCAATATGTTCAGGCCGTGTGAGCCACATGAGCCTTCAACATGGCCATGTTAAGAAGTCACACGGACATGTTGCCCTTCCACACAGGGGTGCGGCCCTATCTGCATGAAATTTTACAAAGTTTTCTAAAGTGCACAGATCAGTCCCGAATCGATTCCAAAGTGTATTCGCAGTCTCGTAGTCCAATAGTAGGGACATTAAAGTATTATTAAAAGTTTTAAATTGGGACGAAATTTCATATCTAGGAAATGTATGATTGTATGTGTTTAAGGCCAGTAACACCTCGTATCCTGTTCCGGGATCGAACTCGGGTGAGGGGTGTTACACTAATGCTGAAAATTAGAAATTTATGGTAGAAAATGAAAGGTTGTTGATAGATAAAAACTTTTACAAAGTGACTTTTGATGAAAACATGATTTAGGGACTAAAATGTAAAGTTGTGAAACTTGATGAAAAATGCTAAATTTTTATGAATACATGTGCTGTAAATTTTGTAATAGGATTTTGATTAGTCTTGGAATAGGGAGTAAATTGCACAAATTTTATTTTCTGAGCCTAGGGTCGAAATGGGAATTTATGGAAAAGTTAGGGCAAAATGGTAATTTTGCCTAGGATGTAAATTGAGTTCAAATGTAACACCCCAAACCTGGCCTGAAAGTTTGGCTCGAATCTGGCATGTCACATTAAAGTGTTTTTTAGAAACCATGTTTCCATTAAAAACCCTTCTCAATAATTAAAAACTTATACCCTTTTCAAACCTTGTTAGAAAACCTCAGCTGAATAACATTCTTAACAACTTTGTAAATATCTTGGCAGTTGCGAAAGCTTAATTTAAAAACAATTACAAATACGTGATGTTTTGAACAACAGTAGTTACTTTGGAAAATCGTGTTCTAATACTAGCAATTATAAGAACAATAAAAAAATTCCAAATTTGAAATCCAGAAAATTGCAACAGCTTTACTACAACCCACATAAAAACATTTAAAAGTAATAATCAAAACTGTAACATAAACAGTGTCTGTGGCTTCCTCCAAGCCCCTCGCAGCTCCGATCTGTCTAAGGCTGGAAATTACCTGAAGGGTTAATAAACGGGATGAGTTTACGAAAACTCAGTGTGAAATCCCCTACTATATAAAAGGAACACTCAGTCATATAAAAGAATTAAAAGTCTGGCCCTAGCCCTACTTACAGTTTCAGTATCAATTGGGCCTTAGCCCATTATAACAGACAATACGAGATGGGCCTTAGCCCATTACAGAATAAGAAACATTATCAGAACTAGAATCAAAATGAGAATTAGAATCAGAATCAGAATCAGAATGCAGCCCATCGGCCCATAACAGATACAGAACAGATATATAATGTATGCAGAAAACCCAACCCATATCCATCCGTATACACCCCCGTACCAACCTTACATCATGTGGGGAGACAACTCGACATACCCATCTGCTACACACCACAGAATTTGCAGCATGGCTGCCAGAATAGATATTGTGACAGAGTCACCAGATACAGATATTGTGGCAGAGCCACCAGAACAGATATTTATGGCATAGCCACCAGAAACAGATATTTGTGGCATAGCCACCAGAATGCTTCCTCCATCAATATAACCCATGCAACATGTCATGTATGCAGAATGTCATGCTCATATTTGAACCAAACAATCACAGTTAAGTCATTCATATCACAAGCATATATTCACAATCAAATCCGTCAACCACACAGTCCAAGTCAGTCACTTTCCCCCAAGGGAAAACAGTCATTTAACACCCTAAGGGCAAAATGGTAATTTTACCCCACAAGGGTATCTCGATAATTCTACCCTATAGGGGTATTTCGGTATTTCTACCCTACAAGGGTATTTCGGTAATTCTACCCTACAGGGGTATTTCAGTAATTCTACCCTACAGGGGTATTTTAATATTTCTACCCTACAAGGGTATTTCGGTAATTCTACCCTACAGGAGTATTTCAGTAATTCTACCCTACAGGGGTATTTCGGTATTTCTACCCTACAAGGGTATTTCGGTAATTCTACCCTATAGAGGTATTTCAATAATTCTACCCTACAGGGGTATTTCAATAATTTTGCCCTACAGGGGTATTTCAATAATTTTGTAAATCGAGGGTAAAACGGTAATTCTGTAAATCAGGAATACTTTGGTAATTTTACAAGTCGAGGGTATTTAGTAATTTGGTAAACTAAAGTATTCTAAATAGGGATAACAATACGAGTGGGCCAAAAGCCCATTCTCTGCACAAATGGGCCCACACGCTCGTGTGGCCCTTTTAGCCCAAATTTAGCCACATATATGAGATTCACCTAGCCTAGTCCAATATTTACTACACAATCAAACAACTTATCCAATTGGGCCCGTAGGCCCATTGGGCCCACATAGCCCCTTTTGGCCCATCGCAGCCCGAAGTAGCCATCCTACAGCTAGAGTAGTGAGAAATACACACCTGATAGGAGACTGGAGTTAATTCGTGCTTTGAGCACTCTTAGCCGACGCCCAACCCAAACGAACACGCCATAAAGCAAAAGGGATCAGCCAAGAAAGGTACCTTTACTCTCATCATGGTTCTCTCTATTTAAAGCTAGCTTCGCATCCACTTTTATGTTAGCTTCCCGATGTGGAATCCCTCCATCATCAGAGTTTAAATTCAACACCAACTCTTGCCACCCCTGTTAGCAAAATAAATGCTCTTTGATTGCCATGAGTTTCGAACCCTGGACCTCCTTGCCAACTCTATGACGCCACCTTCCTGCCTCTTATGTGGCACTACTTTGCCACTAGACCACAAGGCTTTTTGTGGCACAATTTCTACAACAATATTCTTAAGGCCTACCTACTACACCCAGGGTTTGATTCACCTTAAACCAAAATTTTTGCTGGAGTCCAAGTTTGAACCCAGGACTTCTCCAACCCTTCTCAGCACACTTAACCTGTAACACCCTGAATTTGGGCCTAGAAGTTTTGGGCCTTGAGCATTGGAGCGGTTGAAGGCAGCTTATAATATTTTGTTGTGCGTGTAAATTTCGCTAATGAAGGCTTGTTTTAGTGGTTAAGTGTGTTGAGAAGTGTTGGAGAAGTCCTGGGTTTAAACCTGGACTCTAGCAAAAAATTTGGTTTAAGGTGAATCAAACCGTGGGTGTAGTAGGTAGGCCTTAAGAATATTGTTGGAGAAATTGTGACACAAAAAGCCTTGTGGTCTAGTCGCAAAGTAGCGCCACATAAGAGGCAGGAAGGTTGCGTTATAGAGGTGGCAAGGAGGTCCAGGGTTCGAAACTCATGGCAAGCAAAGAGCATTTATTTTGCTAACAAGGGGTGGCAAGAGTTGGTGTTGAATTTAAACTCTGATGATGGAGGGATCCCACATCGAAAAGCTAACATAAGAGTGGATGCGAAGTTGGCTTTAAATAGAGAGAACCATGAGGAGAGTAAAGGTACCTTTCTTGGCTGATCCCTTTCGCTGTATGGCGTGCTCGTTTGGGTTGGGCGTCGGCTAAGAGTGCTCGGAGCGCGGATTAACTCCAGTCTCCTATCAGGTGTGTATTTCTCACTACTCTAGCTATAGGATGACTACTTCGGGCCGCGATGGGCCGGAAAGGGTCATGTGGGCCCAATGGGCCAACGGGCCCAATTGGATAAGTTGTTTGATTGTGTAGTAAATATTGGACTGGGCTAGGTGAATCTCATATCTGTGGCTAGATTTGGGCTAAAAGGGCCACACGAGCGTATGGGCCCATTTGGGCCGAGAATAGGCTTTAGGCCCATTCGTATTGTTATCCCTGTTTAGAATACTTTAGTTTACCAAATTACTGAAATACCTTCGACTTGTAAAATTACCAAAGTACCCCCGATTTATAAAATTACCCAAATATCCTCGATTTGTAAAATCACTAAAATAAGATAGAATTACCATATTACCATCGATTTACAGAATTACTGTTTTACCCTTGATTTACAAAATTACCATTTTACCCTCGATTTATAGAATTACCGTTTTACCCTCAATTTATAGAATTACTATTTTACCCTCGATTTACAGAATTACCGTTTTACCCTCGATTTATAGAATTACCATTTTACCCTTGATTTATAGAATTACCGTTTTACCCTCGATTTACAAAATTACTGTTTTATCCTCAATTTACAAAATTATTAAAATACCCTTAGTTTACAAAATTACCAAAATACCCTCGATCAGTAAAATTACCAAAATACCCCTGGTTTGTAAAATTACTAAAATACCCCTGGTTTGTAAAATTACTAAAATACCCCTGACTTGTAAAATTACCGAAATACCCCTATAGGGTAGAATTATTGCAATACCTTGTATGGTAGAATTACCGAAATACCGCTGTAGGGTAGAATTACCGAAATACCCCTGTAGGGCAGAATTATCGCAATACCCCTGTAGGGTAGAATTACCGGAATACCCTTGTAGGGTAGAATTACTGAAATACCCCTGTAGGGTAGAATTACTGAAATACCCTTGTAGGGTAGAAATATCGGAATACCCCTGTAGGGTAGAATTGCTGAAATACCCCTGTAGGGTAGAATTACCGAGATAGCCTGTGAGGTAAAATTACCATTTTGCCCCTAGGGTGTTAAATGACTGTTTTGCCCTTGTGGGCAAGTGACTGACTTAGACTGTGTGGTTGACGAATTTGATTGTGAATATATGTTGGTGATATGAATGACTTGACTGTGACTGTTTGATTCAAATATGGGTAGATATTCTGATTCTGTATGTTGTATGCCATGACATTTATATCTGTTGCATGGGTTATGGGTTATACTGATGGAGGAAGTACTGAAAGTGGCTTGTCCACATACTGGAGGCTTTGCCTCAACTTACTGATATCTGAGCAGCAATGCTGCAACTGTGGAGTGTAGGGCTGGGTGGGTTGAACTATTCCCCACATGGAGTGTAGGGCTGGTACGGGTGGAGTGTAGCGGTTGGTTATAGGCTGGTTTGGGATTGTATTCACATTCTGATTTTGATTCTGTTACCTGATATTGATTCTGATTCTGTCACCTAATTCTGATTTTGATTCTGATTCTAGTTCTGATAATGTTTCTTATTCTGTAATGGGTTAAAGCCCATCTGGTACTGTCTGTTATAATGGGCTAAGGCCCAATTGGTACTGAAACTGTAAGTAAGGCTGGGGCCAGACGTTTAATTCTTTTATATGACTAACTGTTCCTTTTTATAGTAGGGGATTTCACACTGAGTTTTCGTAAACTCACCCCGTTTATTAACCTTTCAGGTAATTTCCAGCCTTAGACGGATCGGGGCTACGAGGGGCTCGGACGAAGCCACACACACTATTTATGTTATAGTTTTGATTATTGCTTTTAAATGTTTTTATGTGGGTTGTAGTAAAGCCCTTGTAATTTTCTGGATTTCAAATTTGGAATTTTATTTATTGTTCTTATAATTGCTAGTATTAGAACACGGTTTTCCAAGGCAATTACTGTTGTTCAAAACATCACGTAACCACAATTGTTTTTAAATTAAGTGTCCACAACTGCCAGGTTTTTTTTACAAAGTTGTTAAGAATGATATTCAGCTGAGATTTTCTAGCAAGGTTTAAAAAGGGTACAAGCTTTTAATTACTAAGAAGGGTTTTTAATGGAAACATGGTTTCCGAAAAACACTTCAATGTGACACGCCAGATTCGAGCCAAACTTCCAGGCCGGGTTTGGGGTGTTACATTTAGTGGTATTAGAGCCTAGTTGCAACAACTCGGCTGTGGGTTGGGTTTTCAAAGGTTGAAGTTCAGAAAAATATTTTCAACCACGTGCTCAGTTTGAAGTATTTTCCTTAAAAAGTGTGGCACACCGAGTCTCCGGCGCCGAATCCGTAAGTCTTCTGAATACTTTTGTCTATTTAGAAATTGAAATACTGGGGATTATTTAGATATTGGTCTGAATTTAAATTTGGTATTTATTTTATGTGGATGTGATGTTTGGATATAGAAATTGTATATATGTGTGCTAAATATGTGTCTGCTTCAATGAATAAGTGTTGTATGTATGAGATGTTTCAAGTTCTAGTTGAAGTGTGATAGTGATAGTAGGATCAGAGTGCGCAACGGTAGCGTAGCGGGGTAGATGTGACACGACCACCCTGTTAGATGGAAATTTCCGGGATGAAATTTCTTTAAGGGAGGTAGAGTTGTAACACCCTGAATTTGGGCCTAGTAGTTTTGGGCCTTGAGCATTGGAGCGGTTGAAGGCAGCTTATAATATTTTGTTGTGCGTGTAAATTTCGCTAATGAAGGCTTGTTTTAGTGGTTAAGTGTGTTGAGAAGTGTTGGAGAAGTCCTGGGTTTAAACTTGGACTCTAGCAAAAAATTTGGTTTAAGGTGAATCAAACCCTGGGTGTAGTAGGTAGGCCTTAAGAATATTGTTGGAGAAATTGTGACACAAAAAGCCTTGTGGTCTAGTCGCAAAGTAGCGCCACATAAGAGGCATGAAGGTTGCGTTATAGAGGTGGCAAGGAGGTCCAGGGTTCGAAACTCATGGCAAGCAAAGAGCATTTATTTTGCTAACAAGGGGTGGCAAGAGTTGGTGTTGAATTTAAACTCTGATGATGGAGGGATCCCACATCGAAAAGCTAACATAAGAGTGGATGCGAAGTTGGCTTTAAATAGAGAGAACCACGAGGAGAGTAAAGGTACCTTTCTTGGCTGATCCCTTTTGCTGTATGGCGTGCTCGTTTGGGTTGGGCGTCGGCTAAGAGTGCTCGGAGTGCGGATTACCTCCAGTGTCCTATCAGGTGTGTATTTCTCACTACTCTAGCTATAGGATGGCTACTTCGGGCCGCGATAGGCCGGAAAGGGTCATGTGGGCCTAATGGGCCTACGGGCCCAATTGGATAAGTTGTTTGATTATGTAGTAAATATTGGACTGGGCTAGGTGAATCTCATATCTGTGGCTAGATTTGGGCTAAAAGGGCCACACGAGCATGTGGGCCCATTTGGGCCGAGAATAGGCTTTAGGCCCATTCGTATTGTTATCCCTGTTTAGAATACTTTAGTTTACCAAATTACTGAAATACCTTCGACTTGTAAAATTACCAAAGTACCCCCGATTTATAAAATTACCCAAATATCCTCGATTTGTAAAATCACTGAAATAAGATAGAATTACCATTTTACCCTCGATTTACAGAATTACCGTTTTACCTTCAATTTACAGAATTACCATTTTACCCTCGATTTATAGAATTACCGTTTTACCCTCGATTTATAAAATTACTATTTTACCCTCAATTTACAGAATTACCATTTTACCCTCGATTTATAGAATTACCGTTTTACCCTCGATTTATAGAATTACCATTTTACCCTCGATTTATAGAATTATTGTTTTATCCTTGATTTACAAAATTATTGAAATACCCTTAGTTTACAAAATTACCAAAATACCCTCGATCAGTAAAATTACCAAAATACCCCTGGTTTGTAAAATTACTAAAATACCCCTGGTTTTTAAAATTACTAAAATACCCCTGACTTGTAAAATTACCAAAATACCCTTATAGGGTAGAATTATCGCAATACCTTGTATGGTAGAATTACCGAAATACCGCTGTAGGGTAGAATTACCGAAATACCCCTGTAGGGCAGAATTATCGCAATACCCCTGTAGGGTAGAATTACTGGAATACCCTTGTAGGGTAGAATTACTGAAATACCCCTGTAGGGTAGAATTACCGAAATACCCTTGTAGGGTAGAAATACCGAAATACCCTTGTAGGGTAAAATTACTGAAATACCCCTGTAGGGTAGAATTATCGAGATACCTTCTGAGGTAAAATTACCATTTTGCCCCTAGGGTGTTAAATGACTGTTTTGCCCTTGTGGGCAAGTGACTGACTTGGACTGTGTGGTTGACGAATTTGATTGTGAATATATGTTGGTGATATGAATGACTTGACTGTGACTGTTTGATTCAAATATGGGCAGATATTCTGATTCTGTATGTTGTATGCCATGACATTTATATCTGTTGCATGGGTTATGGGTTATACTGATGGAGGAAGTACTGAAAGTGGCTTGTCCACTTACTGGAGGCTTTGCCTCAACTTACTGATATCTGAGCAGCAATGCTGCAACTATGGAGTGTAGGGCTGGGTGGGTTGAGCTATTCCACACATGGAGTGTAGGGCTGGTACGGGTGGAGTGTAGCTGTTGGTTATAGGCTGGGTTGGGATTGTATTCACATTCTGATTTTGATTCTGTTACCTGATACTGATTCTGATTCTGATTCTGTCACCTAATTCTGATTCTGATTCTGATTCTAGTTCTGATAATGTTTCTTATTCTGTAATGGGTTAAAGCCCATCTGGTACTGTTTGTTATAATGGGCTAAGGCCCAATTGGTACTGAAACTGTAAGTAAGGCTGGGGCCAGACGTTTAATTCTTTTATATGACTGACTGTTTCTTTTTATAGTAGGGGATTTCACACTGAGTTTTCGTAAACTCACCCCGTTTATTAACCTTTTAGGTAATTTCTAGCCTTAGACGGATCGGGGTTGCGAGGGGCTCGAGGAAGCCACACACACTATTTATGTTATAGTTTTGATTATTGCTTTTAAATGTTTTTATGTGGGTTGTAGTAAAGCCGTTGAAATTTTCTGGATTTCAAATTTGGAATTTTATTTATTGTTCTTATAATTGCTAGTATTAGAACACGGTTTTCCAAGGCAACTACTGTTGTTCAAAACATCACGTAACCGCAATTGTTTTTAAATTAAGTGTCCGCAACTGCCAGGTTTTTTTTTACAAAGTTGTTAAGAATGATATTCAGCTGAGGTTTTCTAGCAAGGTTTAAAAAGGGTACAAGTTTTTAATTACTAAGAAGGGTTTTTAATGGAAACATGGTTTCCGAAAAACACTTCAATGTGACACGCCAGATTCGAGCCAAACTTCCAGGCCGGGTTTGGGGTGTTACATAACCACTAAAACAAGCCTTCATTAACAAAATTTACGTGCACAACAAAATATTATAAGCTACCTTCAACCGCTCCCATGCTCAAGGCCCAAAACTTCTAGGCCCAAATTCAGGGTGTTACATCAAATGTATATGAGTTGTGTGAATTTGATGTTAAATTTTCTCGTATAGATCTGAATAGACCAAATTAGGAGTTAAGAAGAGGAAAATGTCGGATTAGTAGATGTTTGTACACGAACCTTTGTCGAGGTAAGTTTGTGTAACTAAATTGTGTTTATTTATATGCTTGCATTGATTGTGTTTATGTAAATTGTATAAATGACATAAATATGTGAAATAATTACATATCCGATCAAGCCCGAAAAATAAAAATGTTTAAATTAAATGATAATGTCCGATATTTAATAAAGGATAAATGATAAGAATGTTACTTATATGCTTGAAATGAATGTGGAATGTGTAACAGCTCGATTCTGGGCCTAGTCAGAATAGTGGTTTTGAGACCACAAATATAAAGTTAGAGAAATCATTTTATTATTATTTTGGTGTTATAGCATGATTATATTAGTGCATGAAAAATTTGGTGAATTAATTTTATCATTTGTGAGCCTAATTTCAAAAAAAAATCGCATAAAGGGAAAAAGTTGTGATTTGCTAGCCAAAGGTGTTAAATAGATAGAGAGCCATAATTGGAGGTCTTTAAAGTGCAATTAGACCCCCTTAAAGAGGCATGGCTAGCCATAGGGACAAGAAAATCAATGGGTCAAATGGTTAGGTAAATTGATGATCTAATGTATGATAAAATAATACCCTAAGAGACTAGCCTTCATCTTTTTCATTTTTCCTTTCTCCTCCATCGAACTTTTCAGCCATTCTAAGGGTTTTGGAAGCTTGAACTTCAGCTATTCATCTTTCTCAAAGTAAGTGATTTACATGCCCATAATTTTGGTACTTTTGGAACCCTTATGGCATGAGCTAGCTAATGGGGGGACCTTTTTGCAAAATGGTTGATAGTCTAGAGATTTTTCATGAAAGGATTTATGATGTTTGCTGAGTTTTTGTGGGAGAAAATGAATCTTAGTTGTGTAGTAAACAACTTTTGTGGAAAAACTGCTCATGGAAACCCTAATAGGACGATTTTGTAAAGTTTGTAAAATGGATAGCAATGTTGTGAAATAATGGGAATTTTGGGTCACTATATGAGTAAAAAAGGTTCAGCTAGGCTTAAGATTTGAAGAAATTCGATAAAAATCAATTTACGAGCCCAAGGGAGAAATCATAATTTTTGTGAAAGTCTAAGGGCAGAATGACCAATTTTGTGAAATTATATATTGTTGATGTTTTTATTAATATGATGATTAAATGTGTGAATTTTTATCATTTTAGACTAAGAAAGATGAAAACTTCACTTGGACCGGGGGAAAGCCAAGCAAGTAGAGTAAATCGTCTAGTTGCCTACATTTTGTAATCCGAGGTAAGTTGTATGTTAAGAATGCAACTATATTGCTATGATGTATAATTGAATTGGCATTACATAAATTGTTTGATTGTGATTATGTGAATGCATGTCGAGAAATTAATGTAGTGAAGACTTTCGGTTGAACATTTGGAATAAACTTGGATATTTGTACCATGACATTGGGTGGTATGTGAGCCAGTGTGAGACATGTCTGGGGCATGCATCGGCATTGAGACGAGAGCTAGTGTAAGACATGTCTGGGACATGCATCAGCCTCGGGATATACAAGCTAGTGTAAGACCTGTCTGGGACATAGCGCCAGCTTGTTGTGTGTCAGTGTAAGACCTGTCTCAGATATGGTATCGATACCAATAGATGAGAGCCAGTGTAAGACCTGTCTGGGACATGGCATCGACCTCGATATATGAAAGTCAGTGTAAGACATGCCTGGGACACGGCATCGACTTTAATGTGCTAGCCAGTGTAAGACCATGTCTGGGACATGGCGTCAGCATATTATCCCATGTTCGGGGTTATTGAGTTTCCAATAATATTCCAAATGGTTCAACGAAAGATTTATGATTTATATCAAAATCAGAAAAGTTATGACCATATGGTGAGTGGTACAAGTACTTATTTGAAATGTATGAGATGTGGGCTCAATACATGCCATATGAGTTTTATTATAAGATGATAAGTTGTAACTATGTCTAGTTATGGTATTCATGAACAAGCTAGGAAAGGTTGTGAGCATATTTTCCTATGATAATTAGTTGATGTTTCTTTTCATGCAACTCGCTAAGCTTTATGCTTACCCCTTTTCCTTTCCATTTTCTTGTAGTGCCGCCAAAGTAGCTCGTGGATCATCGCCTTACGTCGGAGAAGCCAGTCACACTATCATTTGAAACACTTGGTATAGTTAGCTCTTTTATTTTGATTATGGCATGTATAGGATCTTTTAATCTTGTTTCAGTGTCACAATGTTTTGGGGCCAAATGTGTTGGTTTACCTTACTATTTGACTTATTTTGTATAAGGCCACGAACAATGGCTAATACTGAAAGTTGTTATATGAATACACGAAGGTCTTTCATGAATGTGAAATTGTTGGTATGGTTGAACGTATGAAATTCAGCGTATGGATAGCAAAGTGCATAAATTGGTTGCGTAAGCCTTAATGAAATGTGTATAGGCCTTAGTTATGGTTGCTTGGTTTAGAAATCGTGTTACGTAAAACTTTGGTGATGGATGGTGTTATATTGTGTTTCAGGGTGGCAAAAAGGCTTGGTAGATAGCCTTATATCGTCCACATGGGTAGACACACAGGCATTTGTCTAGGCCGTGTGTGACACACGGTCAGCCCCATGGGAGTGTTATGGGGCCGTGTGTCCCTTGCACCTCAAATTTACTAATCAATATGCATGGTAGTAAACACACGGGCAGAGACACGGCCATGTGTTTCAGTCGTGTAGAGAACATGGCCTCTGGCCACGGGCGTGTGCCTTGGCCATATGCCTCTATTTGGTTACTGACGTCAAAAACAGAATGTCAAGATTTTTAAAGATGGGTTAAGACACGGGCGTGACATGGCCATGTGAGGGACATGGGCCATGGACACGAGTGTGTGTTAGGCCGTGTGAAAACCCTTGTAGGTTCGAATTTAGAATTAAATTCACACAGGTTTGGGGCACGGGTGTATTCCCTTGTGCTTAGGCCGTGTGAACCACAAGGGCCTTCAGCACGCTAGGTCAAAATGGCCACACGGGCGTGTTGCCTTTCCACATGGCCGTGTGGTCCTGTTTCAAGTAACATTTTTCAAAGTTTTCAAAGGTGTTCAAATTAAGTCTAGCTAGTTTCAAAAGCTCGATTTGGGCCTCGTAGACCCATATTAAGAATTTCTATACTAAGATTGAAAAGTTTTAAATTCGATCGAGTTTTATGATTTGAAATGATTGTATGCATATGTTTAAGTCAAGTAATGCCTCGTGCCCAGTCCCGACCTCGAACTCGGGTAAGGGGTGTTACAGAATATGCTTATTTGAATTACATAAATGTTGTGGATGTAAGAAATAATCATATGCCTGAAAATGCTTGAGAAAAATTTTTAAATCCCGGTTGAATAAAATGGAAAATCAATGGATATGTAATTTCTCGAAATGAATGAGGTCCTGTATTTGTTGCTAATGGGATTTAGCTCAGACGAGTAATCCCATTGACCTTATTACAAAAAAGGATTTAGCCTGGACGGGTAATCCTAACATGAGTCCTTTCGGGCACATGTTATAGATTGGATTTAGCCCAGACGGGTAATCCAGATCAAGCTCCTTAGAGTATATGTCGGAAAAAGGATTTAGCCTAGACTGGTAATCCTATTGTATACATGTGTGGCTCAAGAGTGTAATCTCTGATATAGTACCTTATGGGTACTATTGACATTATTTGACAGCTACTGATTCATACACTTCAAGTGTACTACCTGCTTATCCATTGATATTTCGACAGACATGATAAGTTATGAATGACAAAATAAGTTATTACATGTATCTCTCTTAAATACAAGTAAATGATGATACATGAAAAATGATATATGAAAACACGAGATGATGATATTTGTACATGGACTTTATTTGATGAATATATGTTCATTCTTGATTATAAACTTGTACACCTTGAGTGTGCTAATCGTGACCTTGATATTCCAAGTAATATGAGTAAAGTTTTGATATGAAATGATCTAAACTCGAAATGAACTATTATGAAATTATACTTGAAATAATGAGATGAATTATGCATGTTGAATGTATACATGTTGTGGAAAGCATGTCTACTTGGAAACTTGATTGTTGTTGAGCTTGTATTTGTTTCGATGTTATTATGGAATGTATGATTAACAAGGGCAATGAGAATGTGTGTAGGGCTTGAGGTCAAATTGATTGATTATGCCTTACATAGTTACCTCAAAATAGAATGAATGATAATTTAAGTACCATGTTATACGAACTTACTAAGCATTTTATGCTTACTTAGTTTTATTTCCCTGTTTTAAAGTAAATTGAAAGCTCATTGGATTGGAAGCTTGGTAGAGATCACTCACACTATCCATCGGCCCATGTCGGTATGATATGGTAAGGAAATTATGGTTACAATGGCATGTATAGGACATAATGGCCATATTGGCATGTAAATGTAAATAATGCTTGTAATCTAGCCATTGGAATGGCTAGTAATGGCTTGTTTCGATATATTTGTAATGTCATACTATGGTAGCTACATATGTGTTAAGTAGTTGATCAAATTATGTCTATCATATTGACTAAACCAAGGCAAGAACATGAACATGTATGCATGTAATGGTATGCCATGTTGAATGATAGAGTTTGCTTAACTTGAATGCTTGGAATGGTTCGTATTTGGATGTGAGTTTAAGTGCAGGTCATTAGTGTGATTTTTGGGTGAGAAATGAGGCTAGAAATGGTTTTATTTTGTCCACACGAGAAAACACACAGGTGTGTGTCTCGACCGTGTGTGACACATGGCCTGGTACATGGGTATGTGGTTAGGCCGTGTGTTCTCTGCACTTTAAATTCGAGAAAAACAGAATGCTTAGAATTGAGCACACGAGTGTGTGTCTCAGTTGTGTTGGAAACACAACCTTAAACACGGGCGTGTGTCTTGGCCGTGTGAAACTTGTGCCTAATTTCGAATTGAATTAATTAACCACACGACCTAGCACATGGGCATGTGGCATGGCCGTGTGCACAAGTCAAAGAGTTACACAGGGTCGAACATGGCCTCTAGCTCGGGCGTGTGAGCCCTGCACCTTGGAAAATTTTTGAAATTTCGCAAAAAATTCTTAAAGTTCCTGATTAAGTCTCGACTCGATTCTAATGCTCGTATTGGGCCTCGAGGGTCTAATTAAGGGATGCTTGAAATGGTTTTAGTTAATGAAAAGTGATTTACATAAATTATTTGTAAAATGTTCTGAAAGTTTTGGTAATGCTCTGAAGCCCTATTTCGATGACGAATACGGGTTAGGGATGTTACAATAGTCATGGGTCATTCGTCTTTCTAACGAATGACTTGATTACCATTTGATAATAATTGACTTTTCATAAAGGAAGATGTAATGGTTACCATGAGATAAAATAGGATCATATTAGGAGAACAGATAATATCCTAAAGAGATTTAAGATATCCAGTAAATGTAACACACTAATGACAAGGTCATTGGATGAGCACTGATTGAGTTGCATTCACAATGGTATGTCGTTGGGGAGAGCTCAATCACGATACTATAGTGGAATGACTTCATGACTAAATGAGTTTATCATTAATAGGTGAAAAGCTTAAACTCAAAAAATTCATCAAAACAGGGGTCACACACCCGTGTGGCTTGGGACACGCCCATGTGGGTAGGCCGTGTGGTCACACACGCCCGTGTCTTCAGCCCGTGTAACTCTTTGTTTATGACATCATGCACAATTTGGGGTCACACAGCCAAGTCACATGCCCGTGTCCCGAGGCCAAGTCCTTCACACAGTTGAGACACACGGTCGTGTCTCTACCCATGTGTTTACTAAAGGGCATTCTGTGTAACGCCCGAAAAATCTCGAAACCCAAAAATCCCGAAATCCCGAACTTTCTTTGTTTTCAGTTTTGATAAAAATTGTGTTTTATGTTCCTAGCCATGTGACAATTATAGTAGGTCCTAATTAAGGTTTGAGTTCGACCCTAGGTGTAACATCCCTTACCCGTATCCAAGGTTGAAACAGAGTACGAGGCATTACCAGACTTAACAATACACATAGACAAAAACCAGGCCATAAAATTTCATTTAATTCAAAACTTTTTGAACACATGCATAACAAACAAAGCTAACTATATCATCACATCAAAACATAGGACATGGCACGATTAATTAAACTTATAAACCATAATGGATAAGGACCACATCTCATGATTTAATACGATAACTCAATGCAGACTGATACGTATGGTCAAAATCATAATAAAAATACATATCACTTGATATTTCTAATATTTGAATTAATTTTCCCAAAAATGATAGTTTGATAGTGTGATTTTGCCTCCGATGATCTCCAACCCCGAGCTGACCTGCCAATACTAAAGAAATGGAAAGGATGGGTAAGCTTTACGCTTAGTAGGTTCATATGAAAATAATAAGCAATTACTACCATGCTTTTCAAGATAAAACACTATAATTGTACAATTACACATATTCAGGACAAGCTGTTTTCTGGAGTCCCGGTGTTAAAAAAAATCATATCTCAAGTTAAAAAACTCAAAATCCAATTCCATAAATTTTCTATGAAACTAGACTCATATTTCTACTTACTAATTTTTTTTCTAGAATTTTTGGTCGGGCCATTTAGTACAGTTTATTAGTTAAAGTCTCCCCTGTTTTAGGGTATGACTACTCTGACCCTTGTGCACTACGAACTGAATTTCTCCCTGTACAGAATTCCAACAACCATGCTGTTTGTTTCCCTTAAAATTTATGGTGAATTTCTTAAATAAAAACAGGGGATCTCGAATTCATTCAGACCCTGTTTCACAAGAATTCAAATATCACACAGTATAGAATCTTTTTGCTCCCCTGTTTCTTTCATGTGAAAATAGACTCATTAAGATTTATTTCCATAATTTTTTTTAAATTTAATTCAACTTACACAATTTTTGGTGAATTTTCAAAGTCATGCACTGCTGCTGTCTAATACTGTTTTACTACTAAAGTTCACTTTTACACAATTCCACTTAATCCATTCCATTTTACCGAGGTTCGCTCAAATATTGAGCATATCATAAATTCAAATAAACATATACTTGCACTTGTTCATCACATAATCACTTTCACATGTATTTTCATTTAATCAATTTCCCATTGAACTCATCGGAATAATAACAGATACACAATTGCCTGCACATTTTCCCATTTCCACACTTGTAGCCGAAGCTATCTAGTACGCATAGTAGCCTGCACTTAGTACTATACATGTGACCAACAGTCTGGTACACGTAGTAGCCTGCACTTAGTACTACACACGTGATCACAGTTTTTGGGTACGCATAGTAGCCTGCACTTAGTACTACACATGCGACCTCATAATAGATCATTCGTATCGTTTTTATTCCGAAGGTTCAATCGGGAAATTCCTCACTTTTTAACATTTTACTAAATTGTTCATAATCAATTTAAATTCATAATTTACATCAAATAACCATTTGATAGGCAGCCACATTTCATATGATATCAAAATATAATAACATAAAAAGAATCGATAGATTATTTATGTACGAATTTACTCGAAGTGTCGATCTCACTATCCATAGTACCAATTGTCCATTCATAGTATAATAAGACACGACTCAAATATCAAATCAGTTTTTAAGAATTTACATAACATATATCACATATTTCATATATCACTTGTCATGTATCTTCATTTTCTTGCATTTCATGTAACATTCTTTCATGTCTTATTTCCACATCATAAACACCATTCCATCAACTTTTCCAATATATTAAATCATAAAATATATGCAATAATAGTAAGAAATATAATTCAAACATAACATTTCATTATTATTATCATACGAACTTACCTCGATCCAGAAACAGCAATTTACCATTTTAGTCCATAACCTTGTATTTTCCCGATTTAAGCCTGAATCTCGATTTCCTTCATCTATAACATTACATTTAGCCTAATAATTAGTCACACTATTCATACGGGTCCAAAAATCATATTTTTAAAAATTTTCATTTTGACCCCTAAACTTTTGCATATTTGCACTTTTGCCCCAAGGTTCGGAAATTAAACTTCATCCTATTTTATTATGTTTTATGACATGTTGATCATTTTTCCCTTCTATGGCAACATCAAATTCTCACTGTAACATGTACTTATGACTATTAGGTATTTTTACCGATTAAGCCCTTTTGCTCGTTTTCACTTAAAACCGAGTAGCACAAGTTGTCTAACATAATTTAAAACCTCATATTCTATCATAAAATACCAAAATACACAAATTTAATTTATGGGTATTTTTCCAAATATGAACCCTAGGTTGAATTATTGCTAGCATAAGTTAAATCAAGTTACCGGGACTCTAAAAACGTAAAAATCATTAAAAACGAGGATAGAACGGACTTACAATCGAGATTGGAAGCTTGGAAACCCTAGACATGGAGTCTCCCTTGGTATACACGTCCATGGTGAAGAAGATGAGCAAAATTGGCTTTTAATTTTGTATTTTAATTCATTTTACCCCTAAATGACCAAAATGCCCTTACTACTAAACTTTCCAAAAATTCCATTCATGTCCAATATTTGTCCATAAACTTTGAAATTGGTCAAATTTCTATTTAAGACCTCCTAATTATTATTTCAAAGCAATTTCATACTAGAAACTTCTAGAATACAAGTTTTGCAACTTATTCAATTTAGTCCCTAACTTCAAATTAAGCACTTGATGCATAGAATTTCTTCACAAAACTTTCACACAATCATCAATCATATCATAGACCTCAAAATAATCATAAAATAATTATTTCTATCTTAGATTTGTGGTCACGAAACCACTATTCTAATTAGGCCCTAATTCGGGATATTACACTAGGAATAAATGAAACTATAGTTTAATTATTAAAAGAATCAGGGTTGGCAAGTAGATGGGCTTTTAAATAAAAATAGGGGAAAAATAGCATACAAAGCCTTGTGGAAGAGTGGCTAAGTGACACCACTTAGAGTGTAGAGAGGTGGCGTTAGTAGCTAGCAAGGAGGTCCAAGGTTTGAATCCTAGTTTTGTGTTTTAGAAGTTTAATTTTTACCTTCTAGAAGGATGGAAGTGGTGTGAAGATGGACTCTAAGGGGAGTGTTTAGAAGAGAAAATTAAAGAAAGGATCAAAGGGTTATTAGGGAGAAAAACGAGGAGATGAGAAGGGAAAAGTGATGAAGACGAATTGGGAATTAGGCATGGAAAATTCAGCTATAAGGGCTACAAATAGGGGCTGAGTACATGGTTACCAGGCAACTACCGAAATTCTTCTTCACCTTGTTGCTATAAACCCCTTTCTCCAAAAGCCGAAAACCATTTTGTTTTTCTTTCTTTTCTTCCTGCCGATTTCTATTATTCTCTACACAAGTTTCTTTGTTTCACTTAGCCGATTTCTTCTTCTACTATTCTTCTTTAATCTGTACCAAATAAACCTTATTCATTATACTATGTTTGAAAAGCCGAAAAGTTGAATCTCCCAAGGGCTAAATACTCTTTGACCAAATCTAGTGGAATTAGTATCGGATCTCGGATCTTAGCTCTCTGTCAAATTGCTCTTTAGGTGTTTCCGGTTTTGATCTAGGAGTTGATCGTGCTTAGTGATTTAAGAAAGGGCTGATCGCGCAAGGTAAGGTTAATGTGAGGTTTTGGTTAGTAAGGATATGTATTACGCATGCGATTAATGAAAGGGTGATATCGCTTGTAGGTTTGGACTAAGGGAATCGCATCAAACTTGCTTACGAGGTGTGTACATACACTGCACACACATTATGTATCAGTAAAAGCTGAAATGCCGAAAAGCCGAAAGTTTGGCTATGGTAGTCTTGCGAGTGCGCGAACACTTGTAAGGGGGAGACCGATAGTTTGCCTGAGGCCCATAGGCAATTCTGTGGACTTGGGTTGTGATTTTTCCATATGGGCCGAAATAGGCTAAATGGGCCCGATGGGCTATTGGGCCCATAATAGGCAAAAATTGAATGTTGATGCTATGTGATAGGAACTTGTATGTGAGCATGATTATTAATGTGACCGGGCCTAACGGGCCATATAAATGTGATTTGTGCCTAATGGGCCATATACAGGTGATTTGGGCCTAATAGGCCATATGAATATGATTGGGCTTAATGGGCCAGATACAGGTATGTGAAATTATTTGGGCTTTATAAGGGATTTTGGGCCTAGTATATGATATCCACATAAGACTTAATTAATATATTGCGACCGTGGACAAGTCAAAGGGTTAAGGTGTAGCAACGGGTATATGCATGTCTAGGATTGGATCTAGGGAGAGCTTGATACTTAAGCGGTCTTACTGACTCACCTCCTCTTCTCTAGAATCCTACCTGGTGCATAGTGTTCATTCATCTTAGCTCACAGGACTCGTTAATGGGCCAAGGTAAGTGAAAACTGTAATTATGGGAAATTTACTGAAGTGCCCCTAAGGGCAAAAATGACCAAAATACCCCGAGGTGTAGAATGTATGTTTTATGGATGTGACATTCATACATATGATACTCTGCTTAGGTTGCATATGGGTTGGAATTATGGAACGGAGGAAGTATATAAGGATGGCATGGTTGCTTGACAATCGTGGATTGACCGACGGGTTTTAAAGCCCAATATGTAAATGAAGGTAGTTCCGCAACCGGGCTACCATGGTGTGTGGGCTGGGTGGGTCGATATTTATACCCCCACATGGTGTGACGGGGGACGGAGCTGGTGTGTAGCGGATGGATAATTTGGATGGGATTGCATTGTATGATTGATGAATGATGTTTTTTTTTGAATGCTTGTTTTTGCCGAGGGTTGTACACACTGAGTTTGCGAAAACTCACCCCCTCTTTTATTTTATTTTCAGGTGATGCTCAGTAGAAGGTTCGGTGTTTGGAGGGACTCTGGGTGGCCGGCTAGCAAGATAATTCAGACTTGGTTTTTTTTTAAGCATTTAAGTTATTATTTCTTTTTAAGTATGTTCAGAACAGATTCTAATAAGGTTTTCATTATGTTATTATTACTTGAATTATTATTATTTTCATTGAAATTATGAGAAGTTGAACATGGATTTCTTAAATTATAGTACGTTTTCTACGTTTCCGCAACAAAGTTTTTTTTAAAAAAAATCAAATATGTTAAGCAAGGCTTTCGTAACTGAAAGGTTTTTTTTAGTTAATTAGGGTTCCTTTTATTTTAAGAAGGGTTTTCAATGAAAACACGGTTTATGCTAAAACACTTCAATGTGACACGCCAGATTCGACCATAATGTCTGGGCCGAATTTGGGGTGTTACATTTAACGGTATCAGAGTCCAGGTTGCAAAACTCGAGTTGTGAATTGGGCCTTATTACTTGGTTTTTTTGTGTCTTAAAAAAATATATTTTTTGAATCACAATGTTTTGGAAAAAGGGAAGTCTTGCTAACCGGCACACCGAGTCTCCGACGTCAAACCAAGTAAGTATTATTGTTCTTAAGCCTGTTTAAATTGTTATACAGTGATAGTTAGAGGGCTATTTTAGATGATTATGTTAGAATGGAATTGAAGCCCGTAGGATCCTGAAACTGTAGAGGATTTTCGAAAAAAATCTTCTCTTAAATTACTTCCATAAAACATCGAGTTAATTATTAAACTAACTAAAACTTCATTAAAATTTTAATCCAGATAATACACGAATCGACGATGAGTGCTAGAAGAGGTGCAAGGGGCTGTGCCCGAGGCCGCAGAAGTGTTAGGGTTGAATCGTCGGCATCGGGCCATATGCCTGACGTTGGAGTAGAAGAGGCTCTGGCCTCACCTATGGCTGGGAATGGACAGTATGATCGGGCCACGGGAGAATATGCATTGTCACAGGCAAGCTGAGAATTTTGGAAAGGGTCACTGGGCCCAATAATGGCAGTAAAAATCAGAGGTCCATTCCGGAGCGACTTCGATCAAACGGGGCTGAGATCTTTAATGGCGTGGCTCCTAACGTGGCTGAATATTGGTTGGAGTCCATTGAAAGAATAATGGAGGATTTGGACTGCTCACCGGAACAAAAACTGAAAGGAGCTATGTCACTATTAAGGGAAAAAGCCTACTTGTGGTGGTTGATAGTGAAAGAAGGCACCCAACCGGAGCGGGTCACTTGGGAGTTCTTCAAAGATGCTTTCTAAGGGAAGTATGTGGGTGCAAGCTATGTGGATGCTAGAAGGAGTTCCTGAACCTGACCCAAGGAAATAAATCAGCAGCGGAGTATGAGGCGGAGTTTCTACGCCTTAGTAGGTATGCAAGAGTAATGGTGGCAACGGAGTATGAGTGTTGCGTTAGGTTTGAGGATGGACTTAGAGATAGCCTCAGGGTACTGATAGCTCCACAAAGGGAGCGAGTTTTCTCGGAGTTTGTAGAGAAGGCAAAGATAGCGAAGGAGGTAAAGCGTACTAAGCGCTTAAATCGAGAAAATAAAGGGGTAAGAGTAAAAGGGAGGCTGAGGCACCTGGTGTTGGACAGATGCCTAGGGCTAGGGCCAGAGTTAACGGGCCAGATAAAGTAGGGCCCCTTGCTGTTAATCCAAGGGTGCCACTTCGTGCTGATTGTAATAGCCCAAAATTGGGTCTAGTTGGAACAGAGGTTTCGAGACCACAAAATTTGAGATAGAAATAATTATTTTATGATTATTTTGAGGTCTATGATATGATTGCATGATTGTGTGAAAATTTCGTGAAGAAATTCTATGCATAAAGTGCTCAATTTGAAGTTAGGGACTAAAATGAATAAGTTGCAAAACTTGCATTCTAGAAGTTTCTAGTATGAAATTGCTTTGAAATATTAATTAGGAGGTCTTAAATAGCAATTTGACCAATTTCTATGTGATGGACAAAAATTGGACATGGATGGAATTTTTGAAATTTTAGTAAGGAAGGGCATTTTGGTCATTTGGTAATTAAAAGAAATAAAAAGGGAAAATAAAGCCAAAATTGACTCATCTTTCTCATGGAGGCTGAAATTATCATGGGCGAAACCATGGCTAGGGTTTTCAAGCTTTCCAAGCTCAATAGTAATTCGTTCTAACCCCGTTTTTTCAAGTTCTTTATGTTTTTGGAATTTCGGTAATTTGATTAAGCTTATTCTAGCAATAATTTAAGCTAAGGTTCATATTTGGAAAAATACCCATAGGTGAAATGTGTTTATTTTGCTGTTTTATTAAAGAATATGAGGTTTTAAATTATGTTAGACAACTTGTGCTACTCGGTTTTGAGTGAAAACGAGTAAAAGGGCTTAATCGGTAAAAATACCTAATAGTCATAAGTATATGTTAGAGTGAGAATTTGATGTTTCCATAGAAGGGAAAAGTGATCAGCATGTCATAAAACATAAGAATAAGGGATGAAGTTTAATTCCCGAGCCTAGGGGCAAAAGTGTAAATATGCAAAAGTTTAGGGGCAAAATTGTAATTTTGCCAAAGTTTGAGTTAAGGACTGTTTTGAATAGTGCATTAATTAAATAAGTAAAATATGATATTTTAGATCCCAGAAAATGAGATTTGAACCTAGAATGAGAGAAAAATCGAAAATCAGGAAAGTTGGTAAAATGATCGTTTTAGTATCGAGGTAAGTTCATATGTATAATAAGCATTAATTTATGCATGTTTCAATGTAAAATTGATATATTCATTATGATTTCTGAGGTGTTGAAAGTATGTAAGTTGGTATGATAATAATACAGCAATAATGCTGTAATTTATATTTGAAAGTTAAATTTAGTGAATTAATTGAATTATATTAAATTAAATGATTATGGTGCCAAGTTTATGAATTGATTTAAAAATATGTCTATGGTACATGAAGTGCATTGAATTATCATACGTAAATGTGATTTCTATGATTATGGATATTATGGGAAATTGTAAGTTCATATGATTTTTAATAAGGCAATGTGTAATTTAATGTTATTGCCTTGATATTAAATGAGATGTAAGTTTATATGTAAGTAATACATCAATATTACTTGTATTATGATATTTTATAATAATATTGGAAATATGTTTGTGGATAATTACTTGATTGGTGAAATTGTTGGAAAAGAGAGAGAAATCCCAGTTGAACCTTCGGAAAGATTGGATGATACAGATAGTATGTAGCTAGGTCACATGTATGGTGCTGAGTGCACATCATGTGTACAAGAGAGCTACAAGACATTATGATGTAGCTAGGTCGCATGGGTGATACTATCTGTACACCATGTAGACAAGAGAGCTACGGGATATATGTAGCTAGGTCGCATGCGTGGTTCCAGGTGAAGGACACCATGTAGACAAGAGAGCTACGAGATAAATTGGCTAGGTCACATGGGTGGTACTGAGTGTTCACCATGTGTACAAGAGAGCCGAACTATATGATGGGTGGAGCTATGTGCTAAAACCACCAAGTATCAAGAATTGATCCGAAGTGTTCAACGGGAGACTCTCTATGTATTGCTTTGTGAGTTTTGTGATGAATAAGTGCAGGAGCTTGATTATATGAATGATGTGTTCATTAAGTGACCAAGATGTGATGAGATTATAAACAAGTAAGTTATACATGAGGATGATTTTATGGTGACCTTGTGATCATGGGCCTATACTTGTGATGTATGAAATGTGGTGAAAATGATTTGTGATATGTATGTTAAAATGAGGTTAATACAAAGAAAGTGTGAAAGAGTGAATTAGCAATAAAATTGTTTTGGGCAGTAGCAGTAACGTGATTTTGAAAAATCACCAAAAATAGTAGAAATTGAATCAGAGACTGGATAAGATATCAAATTAAAGCTTAATGAGTCTATTTTCATATAAAAGAAACAGAGTAAGAAAAGGGTTTTATATTTTGAGATATTTATGTTTTTGTGATATTGGTTCAGAATGATTACGTGATCTCCTCTTCTGACTTTGGAAAATCATAAAATTTTGGATAAAAATAATTAGAGACTTAAACTTATATTTTTAAAATACCTAATGAGTCCATTTTCAATATAAATCAACAAGAACATTATCCGATTTCTGTATTTTGAGATAATTAATTTTTAGTGAAGAGAGGTCAGAACTATCAGAATGTGAAATAGGGGAAATTTTAATGAATAAAATGTACTAATTGGATAAACCAAAAATTATGAAAATTTTATGGTGCAAAGATATGTGAGTCTAGTTTTAAGGGAAATTTACAGATCTGAATTTAGAGTTCTGTAGCTTGAATTATAAATAAGTAAGTGACTATGACTTGTGTGGACAGTTTGATGTGAGCATTTATTAGTAAATTGTGAAATCGTACTTATAAGAATGCTATATACATTAAGGATGTAGAATGGAGAGGAGGAGGAGGAAAATAAATATATGTGGAATATATGGAAACTATGGTATATGAAATATTGATATAATGAAATAAATGATATGTGTTTATAAGAAAACAGAAAGAGAATGATATGTATCATGACATGTATATATATATATATGACCAGTCTCAATGTAATGCCTGTTGGGTATGGAGTTGAATTGAAATGTTTCAGGAAAACATGTTATTTTGCGCATCTAAATTGTGATATTTTATAAAGATATGATCTAGTTTTAAATATAAATGCTTGATGATTAAGCTGAAGATATTTGGTAAGATGATAATCTTGGTATAAATGTATAAGTGGTACTATAATAAACAAGGTAAAATGAGTATGAGAGACACATGTATGATGATATACAAATGCTATGTTTGTGGCTTAATTGAGAATATTTAATCATTAAATGAATACCATGTTATATGCTTTTGATGTTGTATAAGTGTGTAAGAGATTAAGGTTGACCAAAGCTTGGAAAATAGCCTAGGTATATTCCACACAGGTAGAGAGACAACCATGTGTCTCAGCCGTGTATGGAACACGACTTTAGGACACGGGCGTGTGGAGCCTTAAAGCATGAAATTTCCAAGATTTTTGTAAGTTCTTAGTTTAGTCCTGAACCCTTTCTAAAGTATGTTTTGGGCTTCGTAGACTCAAATAAGGGACTATGTGTAAGTGAATGAACGTTTTGAAATATGAATGAAATTTTATGGCCCGTATTTTAGTTTAATGTTTGTATGTTTGTCCAGTAACGCCTCGTACCTTATCTCGACCTCGGGTACGGGTAAGGGGTGTTACACTGATTGTGGTAAAGGTTATGTAGGCGAGTGTTGGAAGAGGACGGGAGCTTGTCTAGCTTGTGGATCTATGGAGCATAGGATCAGGAATTGCCCTAGAATGTTAGCTCAGGTGCCAGTCATGGACTGAGGTGTGTAGAGCCAACGAGGGGTGGTCAGCTACCACCGAGAGGCCATAATTAGGCCAGGGTGGAAACGGTTTGGGTCGTGGAGCACCAGGCAGAGGTACTGATCATGCTGAGGTGAGGCAGCCAGCTTTGGTCTATGTAGTACGTCGTCAAGAGGATGGAGACGGTACAGAGGCGAATAATGGTACGTACTTACCCATAGTGTGCCATTTACCTAAGTTGGAATTAGAGTGCATAGCCGAAGTGTGGTGTGGTAGTCTGTGTTAGTAGTTGGAAATTTCAAGGACGAAATTTCTTTTAGGGGGTAGAGTTGTAACGCCTCAAAAATCTCGAAACCCAAAAATCCCGAAATCCTAAACTTTCTTTGTTTTCAGCTTTGATAAAAATTGTGTTTTATGTTCCTAGCGATGTGATAATTATAGTAGGTCTTAATCAAGGTTTGAGTTTGAACCTAGGAATAAATGAAATTATAGTTTAATTATTAAAAGAATCAGGGTTGGCAAGTAGGTGGGCTTTTAAATAAAAATAGGGGAAAAATAGCATAAAAAAGCCTTGTGGAAGACTGGCTAAGTGACGCCACTTAGAGTGCAGGGAGGTGGGGTTAGTAGCTAGCAAGGAGGTCCAAGGTTCGAATCCTCGTTTTGTGTTTTAGAAGTTTAATTTTGGTCTTCTAGAAGGATGGAAGTGGCATGAATATGGACTCTAAGGGGACTGTTCAGAAGAGAAAATTAAGGAAAGGATCAAGGGGTTATCAGGGAGAAAAACGAGGAGATGAGAAGGGAGAAGTGATGGAGCCGAATTAGGAATTGGGCATGGAAAATTCAGCCATAAGGGCTATAAATACGGGCCGAATATAGGGTTGCCAGGCTACTGCAGAAATTCTTCTTCACCTTGTTGCCAGAAACCCCTTTCTCCAAAAGCCGAAAACCCTTTTCTTTTCAAGATCCAAAAAGCCAAAAACCATTTTGTTTCTCTTTCTTTTCTTCTTGCCGATTTCTATTCTTCTCTACACAATTTTCTTTGTTTCACTTAGCCAATTTCTTCTTCTACTCTTCTTCTTTAATCTGTACCAAATAAACCTTATTCACCATACTATGCTTGAAAAGCCGAAAAGCCAAATCTCCCAAGGGCTGAGTACTCTTTGACCAAATCTAGTGGAATTAGTATCGGATCTCGGATCTTAGCTCTCTCTCGAATTGCTCTTTAGGTGTTTTCGGTTTTGATCTAGGAGTTGATTGTGGTTAGTGATTTAAGAAAGGGCTGATCGCGCAAGGTAAGGTTAATGTGAGGTTTCAGTTTAGTAAGGATATGTATTAAGCATGCGATTAATGGAAGGGTGATATCGTTTGTAGGTTTGGACTAAGGGAATCGCAGCACGCTTGCTTACCTGGTGTGTACATACACTGCACACACTGTATCGGCAAAAGCCGAAATGCCGTGAAGCCGAAATGCCAAAAAGCTAAAAGTTTGGCTACGGTAGTCTTGCGAGTGCGCGAACACTCATAAGGTGGAGACTGATAGGTTGCCTAAGACCCATGGGTGATTCCGTAGACTTGGGTTGTGATTTTTCCATATGGGTCAAAATGGGCTAAATGGGCCCGATGGGCTGTTAGACCCATAGTAGGAAAAAACTAAATGTTGATGCTATGTGATAGGAACTTGTATGTGAGCATGATTATGAATGTGATTGGGCCTAACGGGCATATAAATGTGATTTGGGCCTAATGGGCCATATACAGGTGATTTGGGCATAATGGGCCATATGAATATGATTGGGCTTAACGGGCCAGATACAGGTATGTGAAATTGTTTGGGCTTTGTACGGGGTTTTGGGCCTAGTATATGATATCCACATAAGACTTAATTAATATATTGCGACCGTGGACAAGTCAAAGGGTTAAGGTGTGGCAATGGGTATATGCATGTCTAGGATTGGAACTAGGGAGGGCTTGGTACTTAAGCGGTCTTAATGACTCACCTCCTCTTCTCTGGAATCCTACCTAGTGCATAGTGTTTGTTCATCTTAGCTCATGGGACTCGTTAACGGGCCAAGGTAAGTGAAAACCGTAATTATGGGAAAATTACCGAAATGCCCCTAAGGGCGAAAATGACCAAAATACCCCGAGGTGTAGAATGTAAGTTTTATGGATGTGACATGCATACATATGATATTCTACTTAGGTCACATATGGGTGGGAATTATGGAATGGAGGAAGTATATGAGAATCGTATGGTTGCTTGACAATCGTGGATTCACCGACCGCCTTTAAAGACCAAAATGTAAATGAACGTAGTTCCGCAACCGGGCTACCATGGTGTGTGGGCTGGGTGGGTCGATATTCATATCCCCACATGGTGTGATCGGGAACAGAGCTGGTGTGTAGCAGATGGATAATTTGGATGTGATTGCATTGCATGATTGATGAATATGGGTTTTTTGAGTTATTGTTTTTGCCGAGGGTTGTACACTGAGTTTGCGAAAACTCACCCCCTATTTTATTTTATTTTCAGGTGATGCTCAGTAGAAGGTTCGATGTTTGGAGGGACTCTGGGTGGCCGACTAGCAAGATAATTCGAACTTGGATTATTTTTTAAGCATTTAAGTTTTTATTTATTTTTAAGTATGTTCAGACCAGATTGTAATAAGGTTTTCATTATGTTATTATTACTTGAATTATTATTATTTTCATTGTAATTACAAGAAGTTGAACATGAATTTCTTAACTTATAGTATGTCTTTTACGTTTCTGCAACTAAGTTTTTTTTAAAAAAAAATCAAATGTTTTAAACAAGGCTTTCGTACCTGAAAGGTTTTTTTAGTTAATTAGGGTTTCTTTTATTTTAAGAAAGGTTTTCAATGAAAACACTATTTTTGCTAAAACACTTCAATGTGACATGCCAAATTCGGCCATAACGTCTGGGCTGGGTTTGGGGTGTTACATTTTGTTTTACCTAATTAAAGTGCAGGGGACACACGGCCGGATTACAAGCCCATAGGGGCTGGCCGTGTGTCTCACATGGCCTAGACACATACCCGTGTGTCTACGTGTGTGGACAACTTTGAGGCTATTTTCCAAGCCAATTGCCACCCTTATTTGCACAAACACATACATGACTTCAAAGGCGTTTAGCACGGCATAAGTGAGCACTTAAACATACACAAACAAGACATGATCATGATCATTTCATCTTCGCTATTACATGCATAAAACTTCATACTTTGTCAAGCCAAATTTATAAAGTTTGCATGTACAAAGAGTTGAAGTTTACTTCCATTTAACATACTCATGTCTTGCTTATTATCATGCTACTCACTCACAATTCCATCATCAAACATCTATAGTCACATGCATGCATATATGAATATGTTTACAACCAAATAATCAATATGAGCCATATCTCATGGCCTTATACAAATTGGACCTTAAACCATACTAGGCCAACACATTTGGCCACATTAACAATGGCATAATTAATCAAAAGACAAATACCCTATACATGCCATAAACTTAAAATACTTGTGTTCACTTATACCCAAATGATAGCTTGATAGTGTGATGGCATCTCCGGCGGTCTCCAACCCGAGCTAGCAAAATTAACCTATAAGAGAAGGGAAAGAGAAAGAAAGAAAGCTTAAAGCTTAGTAAGTTCATATGCAAATAATAAGCAACTCATGCTAGTCATATACTATGCTTGACAATATAAGCACAAGTTAATATAAAAATAGCTATAAATCTCAAGGTTGTAATATAACCTATTAACATGTTTACTCTCTTTTGATTTATCAAAATAATTTAACATTACTCAACTTTCAGTCTAGCAGCCATAGTTTCTCCATTGTAGTATATTTCATAATTATCAAATCATTTTAAACATCTCAGTAAAAGTATACGTTACTTATGTATATTCATACTTTCTTTCCATACTTTCTTAACTATTTCAATAGGTAATTAGGCCAATATTTCCTTTCACTCATAACCGATAAATCACAATTAAAATGAACAACATTTATTATCTTACCAATCAATTCGGCCTCCAAGGCCAAACATATAGTCATCAACCGTGTTTCCGTGCGTTATACATCATAACCATAAATCAACAATCGTAGGACTATCTCAAAGTCACTTTTGTAGTGATCATAACTCACAATAACATGAAGTCAATACTTAAAATCTTTACGTACATACCTGTACCATCCCGTAACATAACCACTTACTTTCTCATCTTTGACATAGCCGTTGAACACTTGGAATACTAAATGTATACACGGAAAGTCTTTACACCTAAATGCCACATATATAGCTAAGGCTACCTCATATCTCATATCACATAAATGCTCGCTCTCGAGCAAATCTGAGGCCTGCTCACACAAGCTGACGGTCAAGATGTAACTACACAGTGTTGCTCACACAAGCTGTCAGGTATCTATAACATATGCCGGACTACCCAGCCACTGGTAGAAGTACGAGACCAAAAAACAAATCACATAATCACACATATATCACAATATCCTTAGTGACATGTCACTCGTATCCTATTCTATTCCTAAGGGTCAAACGGGATTTTTCTCACTTATCCGAATTTTGTCAAATACAACCATAGAATCAATCATTTATTTCATACATTATCAAAGCAATTATAATATTTAAAACACAAACATAGCGTATCATTATTTACTTATGAACTTACCTCAACACCAAAATGGCAAAGAGGGACCTAATCGTTAATTACTCGTTTTCCCTCGTTCTAGGCCTGAATCTTGTTTTCTTTGATCTATAACATCAGATGTATTACAGTGCCAAGATGCAACTGCGTACTCATAGTTTCCTGTAGCTTTTTCCATAATTGGGATATAGCCCTCAGATCTCAATCCGAAATAATGAAGATTGATACTTCACATAATCGAATAATCCCAGAAACATCTTACTAAGCTGGTTTGTTAAATAAGAAATTTGTACACAAATGATCAATCACAATCCGATAACATCTTCCTTTTTAGAGATTAAGAAAATTCAAATACGAAATCTATAGTATTTCCATCTTATTTTCATTCTAGAATCATCACTGACTGTGATAGTCCTAAATACTCTTGAAATTCAGCTTACTTGCTAACAAATAGATAACTGATCATAATTTCAACATATCGTGGTATATACTCATTCACTAGAACATCTACCTCATATAACTGCACATTTACTACTCTTGGATGAACAAACGTGCTACTACTGAGCCTCGTACAAAAACTTTTGCATAAGTTCTGGATTCATAAGTACACAAATTCTATCTAGAAATAACAATAATAACAGGAATCATGTTCAACCTAAAATTCAACATCAGAAGCAAATTCACTCCGAAATCATTTAGATTACCATTCACTATCACATTTCTAAGCTTCTCGGTTTCGCAAGGAAAACCCCGCTTTAGAATTTAATATAGCTAGAATTAGACCGTCATTAAATAAGGTCAATCAAGTAACCAATACTCACAAAATAAACAAATATTTTCCATTGAGGCATCTGTAACTATAACTGCTTTCTTAGAGATTAAATCAATAACTTACTCGAAATCTTTCATCATCACAAACCATTGACACTGTCTTAAATTTCAGATCTTTCTAGGACATTCAATACTTTAACTTTTTGGACCAGGAAGCATGTGGCATTTCCCATCGAACACACGAAGTCATCCAATTCTCAACACAGACATAATAGCGGTCGTCTCTAAATCACCAGTCTAATTGTTTTTCGTAATGTGACCTTAACCGTCTAAAAATACAAACTACCTCCTTATATTCTTGTATTAAAACACCTTCCAATCTGTTCAATAGTACATCACAAAAATCACAAATTCTTTACTCAATTCAGCCGATTTCAGAATCATTGCTTTGGTTAACAATACCTTTAATTGTTTGGAACTTTACTAACACGAATCTGACTACTCAAACTTTCGTAAATGTGTTAACCTTTCAAATCAGAACAACTTTAACTCGTAATAACATCATTCAGTTAGAGCAATCCAATAAGTATATCTCTATATCATACTTTCTAGAATATAATTTCTTCATTCAGACTATCCGTCTATATATATACTCATGAATTCACATTATTTATTCCATTAGCTAAGGACATGCTTAAATACTTATAACTCAAACTACATCTCAACAAGTTAGCTTACTCTAATAAAAACAACTGGGTTGATTTCAACTATCGAATAATAACATATCACTATACTCTTTTCAATCGTATTAGCTCTAGGAAACAAATATCCTCATTGAACTATCGACTTTAATCAAATTTACCAGCTCTAGAATTTCTATCGTAGCAAAGATAATACACTTTCTAAATATGCATATAAGACAAAACATCATCTAGTAGACACAGAAGAATAGTCTCACATAAGTTTTCACCATCAACTTTTATTCCGAACATACTAAAATAGAGTCCCAAAGAGAGGGATAAAATAATACTGATCATAAACCAACTAGGCTAGTAATGCTTTTGACTAACATTAGAGTTAGCTAGCATTCTCGCAACATAAGAACTTTATCATAAAATGAACAATCACACACATATCTCTGAGAATAAGGAATATATACAATACCCAAAAGAGGTCATCATAATTTATTCAACCATAATTGTTACATATAAACACCTTTACAACTCAATTATCATTTTTCTGACTAATTTTGTCATCGTGAACCCCGTATTATTCTATTCACTAATGAAAATCAATTCGAGAGGGATTTCAGCAAACACATACTTTAGACTCCATACCTAATTGAGTCGATTAGCCTAGACTAACTTCTTCTTTACCCGTGACATTGCATAATCGGTATAATCCTTAAAACATTCTGATATTTCTTCCAAAACTATTTTCACCTTTCACTCTATTCTCATCTCTATATACATTACTAATTATTCCACCACTGTACTCTTTGATTTCACACTTGTGAACTTATTCAACATAATTCTCGTGAATCTTTGTCATAAAAGCAACGCTAGTAAGGAGGTGAGGTCGTAAAGCCTCTAACTTTACTCCTATAATTACACACATATGACTTAGCATTCATTATTAACGTCATATCATCATAATCACATAGTTCACTTCAAGCAAATTATCACACATATTCATTTTACAAATGTTTTTTGTCATCTATAATTTCAAACAGTGAATTTACTTACTCAAGCTCAATATTAATATCAAATTAAATTCCAACACTTAGCTTGAATTTTACTTACCAACATTTGTCAAATTAGAGAACGTCTTACGGGTCGAGTATGTCGTTTACTTGATGCCATAGTCCAACTACGGTCTTACACGAAGTCCCATATTGATGCCATGTCCCAGACATGGTCTTACACGAAATCACATATCAATGCCAATGCCATATCCCATATATGGTCTTACATGGGATCACATATCGATGCCAATACCATGTCCCAGACATGGTCTTACTGGGATCACATATCGATGCCAATGCCATGTCCCAGACATGGTCTTATATAGGATCACATATCAATGCCAATGTTATGTCCCAGACATGGTCTTACATATGATCACATATCGATGCCAATGCCATGTCCCAGACATGGTCTTACATGGGATCACAATACCATAGCCCAGCTATGGCCTTACATGTCATTATGATGCCATAGCCCAGCTATGGTCTTATACGTACTCACATGTACTGCCATGGTCCAACCATGGTCTTATCTGTCAATTCATCATTGAACGATCGTACTCATTTCCTATGTTCTACTCAATTTGATCTTCCAATTCAATTTTCATACCATTATAATATTCATGGTTCAATAACAAAGTCGTACGACAAAACATTATATATTCTTTAATTTAACAATTAAACATGAGATTCAACTATATAGACATATTGATTATGCATTATTCAAACAAGTATACATACACACATTTCGTCCATTGGGTAAGTTTAATTATCATATTCACTTAAACAAATAGATTGGGCACATAACATCATATGAATGCCAACATACATGGATGAGCTTATCACAACAAACCGTCATTTCATTTCACTTTTCCACATTTCTCAACTTATTATTATCTCATTTCGTATACTAACACATACATAACATGAATTTCTATTCATACTTTTCCAAATTTTGACACATCATAAGAACATTTCAATCATCTCAATTTCATTTTTAGTATTATCGAAAAATAGTTCGGTTGGAAGTCATCTCTATCTTAACAAAACAATTTCGTTGGAGCTGGGAGATATCACACTATCATGAATAGTAATATGGCATGTATAGCTAGACTCACATACGCTAGGTTAGCACGAGAATCAACTAAATCATAGCTCTGATACCACTAAATGTAACACCCCTTATCCGTGTCCGGTGCTGGGACAGGGTACGAGGCATTACCGGACTTAAACATAATCAATCATACAAAATCAGGCCATAAAATTTCATCCAATTTAAAACCATTCATGCAGATGCATATCGTCCCTATTATGGGATTACGAGGCCCGAAACATACATTAGAGGTGGTTCAAGACTAAATCAAGAACTTTAGAAAACTCAGAAAATTTTTCATCAAAACAGAGGTCACACGCCCGTGTGCTTTGGGACACGCCTGTGTGCTTTAGGACACACTCGTGTGGGTAGGCCATGTGGTCACACACGACAGTGTTTTTTGTAACACCCCTAACCCGTATCTGTCGCCGGACTAGGGTTAAGAAGCATTACCGGACATAACAGAACATTTCCTAGTCATTTCACAAACAACAGTCATACAATATCATATCATATTCATATATCAACAATAAGTCCCTTTCTTAGGTGAACGAGACCTTAAACATGCTTTAAAAAGAGGTCAGGACTAAATTGAGCAGATAAATTTTTTTTCAAAACTTAAACATTTTTCTAAGTTAAAAGGTCACACGCTCGTGTGAATAGGGCGTGTGCTTCACACGATATTAGACATGCTCGTGTGTCTAGGCCGTGGCAAAATAGAGCATACATACTGACTTGTCCACACAGTCACATGACACGCCCGTGTGCCAGGCCGTGTGACAATTTAAGGAGGCTACTGACTTAGCCACACGGCCAGTCACATGCCCGTGTGTCTAGCCCATGCTCAAAACTGTCTTGGCCACACGGCCTAGTACACGCCCGTGTGTGCGCGACATGTGATCTACTTAAGCTCATTTCGAAATGGCCCTCAAGCAACAAGGCTGAGACACACGCCCGTGTCCCTGTCCATGTGGGCAAAAATAGGCCATTTACAAGGCCAACATGCCACCCATTAAGGGTCCTCCCTAAAAGCATCAAAACCAAAACATTTCATATCAAATTTTCAACCAACTCATAACTAAAACATACCCCATTCATGCCATATCATAAACAACAAATCTCATGCTTATAATTCATACCAAAACTAATTCAAATCACTTACCAAACTCATTCATTCATACTTGTAAATAATTCATTCCATGGTCACATGATTCACATCACATTTATAACCGTTTCAACACAAAACTAACTTACCAAAAAGACCATTTCACTAAGCCATACATAAACACGAAATTTACCATTTTTGCATCACACATCATATACCAAAATCAAACCATAAGTTCAACCATAATTAATCCATATCACATGGCTAAATGTACACTTCACAAAACATATTCAAATTCCTCTAGCCTATACATGCCATATTCTAATAATCACACTTTCAAAAGGTACCAAAATAGAGTTCGATAGTGTGGTAATGATCCTCAAAAGTTTCTGAGCTCCTGATAGCTTTGATAATCTATAAAACAGATGAAAACACACACAAAGTAAGCTTTCAAAAGCTTCCTAAGCCATATACAAATAAACTTATCACATATCACAATTATAAATTATTTCATTCATATGAATCATAACATAACTCAATAGCAAGTTCATATTTCTCATTTAGCTCTAATGTTCATAACCATTAGCTACTAAATACTTCACATTTCCATGTAGCTCACATATCAATGGATCATATTCATACTCACCTTTCATTACCAAATTCCATATATAGTTCATACGTACCTAAAGCAGATATACATTTATATATTTATCCATTTCTCAGAGTGCCCGTTGAACCGTAAGGAATCAAATAGGATACGCGGATAACTTGGAAAGTTCGTACAATACCAATGTCCTAGACGTGGTCTTACATGTAATCAAATATCGATACCACTATCCCAGCCATGGTCTTACACAAAATCAGATACGATGCCGATGTCCCAGACATGGTCTTACATGTAATCCCAAATCGATGCCAATGTCCCAGATGTGGTCTTACATGTAATCTCAAATCGATGCCAACATCCCAAACGTGGTCTTACACAAAATCACATATCAGAAATCCTATGTCATGACATATGTATCCTAACTATTCCTATGGTTCGTAAGGGGCTTTTCAGACGTCGTCACATTATTGAAACTTTATCAGATTTCTCATATTCAACTCAAATAGTCATTCATCACAATTCATTAACATATAAGCAATAATAATTCAATTCAAACACATTTATTTGTATATTGACTTACCTCAAACGGATTCGAACGGACGAAATCGACTACTCGACGGATTTTCTATTTTCCTCGATCTAATTCTTTTTTCTTTAGTTCTTGATCTATATAAATTCAAATTTAACTTATTCAATCTCACATTCATTCAAATCACTCCATATACACATATTTAGGGAATTTTACAAATTAGCCCTCACATTTTCACATTTTAACACTTTAGTCCCTAATTCATAAAATCACAAAACACACAAAATTTCTTTTTACACATGTTAGGCCAAATATTTATGTAATTCATATAAGTCCATATCTTTTATTTATTTCACATTTTATCCCTTCAATTTTTCATTTTCACAATTTAGCCCAAAATACTCAAATTCATCAAAAAATCCCAATACAAAACATAGTAATCTAACACATATCTTTCATTTTCTATCATCAAACTTCATAAAACTCACATTATCAACAATGGCACATCTTAAAATCATAATCAAATTCAGAAATTGAGGCATGAGCTTGATAGAATACAGAGCAATAATCACACAAACATAGAAATCATCAAAAACCAAGCAAAACACATTCCTTAATCACAAATTCTCTTAGCCGAACCCTAGAACTCTTTTTCTTTTCTTCTTTTTTTTTCATATCTGTTTTATTATAATTCATTTAATACATCAAGAACCCTAAGACTTCTTATTTAAAGAGACATAGCAATTAAGCACTTTAACAATTATCAAGCCACTTTTACATTTTATGCGACTAGGTCATTTTATCAAATTAAATAAACAAATGATCAAATTTTCACACGAAACTTTCACAGATATCAATTCACAAATTATAAGCATAGAAAATAATATTAAAATATTTTCTAACTTAAATTTGTGGTCCCGAATCTACTATTCTGACTAAGATCTAAACCGAGCTGTTACAACTCTCCCTCCTTAGGGATTTTCATCCCCAAAAATCTTACCATTGAACAGATTCGAGTATTGCTGTCTCATAGCATCTTCGGGCTCCCACATAGCCTCTTTAACATCGTGTAGATGCCATATTACTTTTACTAATGGAATTTTCTTATTTCTCAATTCTTTAACTTCGCGAGCTAAGATACGGATTGGTTCTTCTTCATAGGTCATATTAGACTGAATTTTTATCTCAGATGGGAAATCACATACGAGGGATCAGATCTGTATCATTAAAGCATCGATACATGAAACATATTATGAATCTTTTCTAACTCAGGTGGCAATAACAATCTATATGCAACCAGTCTGATGAACTTTATAATCTCATACGGCCTAATGAATCTCGGACTCAATTTGCCTTTACGTCCAATCCGAAGTATTTCTTCCATGGAAACACTTTTAGAAAGGCTTTGTCGCCAATCTCAAATTCAATATCTTTTCATTTCAAATCTGCATATGATTTCTAAAGATCGAAAGCTGCTTTTAAACTATCTTGAATCACTTTTACTTTCTATCCAGTCTCTTTTATCAAGTCAACCCCATGTATCTTATTTTCACTGAGCTCTGACCAATACAGTGGTGTTCGACATTTTCTACCATATAAGGCTACGAACAGTGCCATTTTAATGCTCGATTGAAAACAATTATTGTAAGCAAATTCAATTAATAGCAGATACTGTTCCCACGTACTTTCAAACTCCAGAATGCAACATCTCAACATATCCTCGAGAATCTGAATAATCTGCTTGGATTGACCATCCGTCTGCGGGTGAAAAGTAGTACTGAAGTGTAATTTCGTACCTAAAGCTTCTTGTAGATTCTTCCAAAACCGCAAAGTGAATCTCAGATCTCTATCTGACACAATAGACAATGGCACCCTGTGCAATCTCATGATATTAGAAATGTATAACTCAGCTAATTTATCAAGCGAGTAATCAGATCGTACTAGAATAAAATAAGCTAATTTCATCAATCGGTCAACTACAACCCAAATCGCATCTTTCTTTCTACCCGAAACAAAATTCATCATTATTCTATCTAATTTCCACTCCGGAATCATAATCGGTTGTAACAAACCAAATGGCACCTGATGTTCAGCTTTAACTTGCTGAGAGATCAAACATTTCAAAACAAAGTTGGAGATATTTCTTTTCATTCCAAACCACCAGTAATGTTGTTTCAAATCATTATACATATTCGTACTACCCGGATGCACAGATAGACGACTGTTGTGAGCTTCATTCAAAATCATCTGAATCAACTCTGAATTTCTCAGAACAGAAATCCTACCTCGAAATCTCAAACAACCGTCATTACCAATTCGATATTCAAAATCAAAATTTAATTCACACTGAGCTCATTTTGCTATTATCCCATTATCAACTTTTTGAGCATCAATAATCTGTTGTAAAAATAATGGTCTTGCTTTCAATTCTGCAAAAATTGAACCATTATCAAATAGAACCAAATGAGCATTCATCGCATGCCATGCAAACAATGATTTCAAAATCAAAGCATCAGCAACAACATTTGCATTTCCCGGATGATAATCAATAACAAGCTTATAACCATCTTCTTTTTTGCAGATTCAAATCTTTCTGATTCATTACATATTTCAATTTTTTATGATCAAAATAAACATGACATTTCTCACCAAACAGATAGTGGCTTTAACTATCTCGAAGCTATAACTTTGCCTTCCTGCATCAAGACACATCCCAGACCGTTCAATGAATCATCACTATATATTATAAATTCTTTACCTAATTCAGGTTGTACTAACACTGGAGCTTCTGTCAATAGGGCTTTCAACTGATCAAAGTTTTTTTGACACTTTTCAGACCATTCAAATTTCACATCTTTCTGAAGCAATTTCGTCAATAGAGTCACAATCATAGAAAAGCCTTTTACAAACCGTCGGTAATAACCAGCAAGTCCCAGAAAACTGAAGACTTCAAAAACATTTCTCGGAGGCTTCCAATCCAAAATAGTTGAAATTTTGCTCAGATCAACTTGGATACCAAATGCTGACACAACATCTCTCAGAAAACTGACTTCTCATAACTAGAATTCACATTTGCTAAACTTCGCATACAATTGCTTATCTCGTAAAGTTAGTAGCACTATTCTCAAATGATCGGCATGTTCAGTTTTATCAAGTGAATATATCAATATGTCATCAATGAATACAACAAAAAATTGATCTAAATACGGTTTGAAAATTATGTTCATCAAATCCATAAAAATAGCAGGTGCATTCGTTAATCCAAAAGGCATAACTGAAAACTCATAGTGTTCGTACCTCGTTCGGAAAGCAGTTTTCATAATATATGAATCTTTTACTCGCAACTGATAGTATCCAGATCTGAGATCTATCTTTGAAAACACGGTAGCTCCTTTCAACTGATCAAATAAATCATCAATTCGGGGCAAAGGATATTTGTTCTTGATAGTCACTTTGTTCAACTGACGATAATCAATGCACATTCTCATCGTGCCATCTTTCTTTTTCACAAATAGAACAGGAGCACCTCAGGGAGAAAAGCTCGGTCTTGCAAATCCTCTATCAGTTAACTCTTGCAACTGGGACTTTAATCATTTTAACTCAGTCAGAGCCATTATATACGGAGCTATCGAAATTGGAGTAGTCCCTGGCACTAATTCAATGTCAAACTCAACTTCTCGAATCAGAGGTAATCCCGGAAGTTCTTCAATAAACACATTAGGGAATTCACAGACAACACGCACTGATTCAATTTTCTTTTCTGTCACTTTCAAATCAATCACATAAGCAAAGTAGGCTTCACAACCCTTTCTCACTTATTTCTGAGCTAATATCAAAGAAATCACTGACGGCAAACCATTAGATCATTAGACTCAATCCGAATAATCTCATTATTCTAACATCGCAAATCAACAGTTTTCCATTTGCAGTTTACAATAGCATCGTGCAAAGTTAACCAATCCATACGTAGAATTATATCAAATTCGTCAAATGGTAATAACATCAAATCCTCCAAAAACATGAATCTCGAATCATCAACTAACAATTTTTGCACACTTTGTCAACCAAAACACACCGACCTAAGGGGTTCAACTAATTACAAATTCAGTAGACTCTACAGGAAAAATATTACTGCTCACTAAGTTCATGCATATATAAGAATGTATTGATCCGAGATCTATCAATGCAATCACAGAAGTATCGTAAAGAGTAAATGTACCCGTTATAACATCGGGGGATGAAGCTTCCTCACAAGCGCGGATGGCGTAGGCTCTCGAAGATACTCTAACGTCAGATTGAACAGCTGTATCTTTAGTTCCCCTCTGGCTGCCACTCACATTACCCATATTTCTGGGCGGTCTACCTCGAGTTGTATTGCCACTTGGCCTCAGATTTTGCACAATCTCTTGCACTATAGATTCAAGACATTCATGGATAAAGTGATCTAAGGATCCACATCTAAAGTAAGCTCGGTCATTCAAGGTACAACTTTCCGGATGTCTTTTACCATAGTGTCTATACTCGAGTCGATCAGATCAGACATTTCCAACATTTGCAATAGAAGTAGCTGGAGTTCTGAAACTCGAATGCAATCTAGTACGATCTCTACTCGAATGTCCCACATTAGCCTTTGAACGATTATAATCATCTCGAAATTTCTTTAACGTAGACTGAAATGATTTACTTGTAAATCTCTTTCTCTTATCTCTAGCTTCTGAGTCAGCTTTCCTTTTCTCTTTCCCAAGCTCTTCAACTTTACACACTCATTCAACATGTACTATAAATTTTTTTATTTCCAGAATCCTGACTAACAACTTGATGTCTTTATTCAAGCCATCTTCAAATCTTCTGCACATTATTGCCTCAGTCGAGACACATTCTCTTGCATACTAGCTCAATCTCACAAATTCTCACTCGTATTCTGTAATAGACATACGACCCTATTTTAGTTCAAGAAACACTTTGCGTTTCTGATCGATGAATCTCTGACTAATGTATTTCTTTCGGAATTCAGCTTGGAAGAAATCTCAGGTGACTTGTTCTCTCGGAACCACAGATATTAGTGTCTTTCACCAATGATAAGTTGTATCTCTTAGAAGCGAATCGACATACTTAAGGCATTCGTCAAGAGTACATGATAATTCATCAAACACTCATATCGTATTCTCTAGTCGGAATTCAGCTCTCTCAGCATCTTCATTAGTAGTAGCAAGGAATTTTTTTGCCCATATTTTCTAATTTTATCAACTGGAGGCTTATTTAACTGAATCGGATTAGCTTGTGGCATGATAGAGACTTGCGGAGGATTGAGCGGGGGTGAAGGTTATGGCACAGCCAGATTGCTTCTAATATACTGATTGAACCAATCATTCATCATTTGGTAAAAGGCTTGCTTAGCCTCTCCCTCGTGGCTACTAGTCACAGGTCTAGAATCAAATGGTGTTGTCCCTTGAGCGGGAACAGGCACATTACTTTCAACATCATCAGCTACGGCTCATTTGGGATCCATTTACTATATAAAAACACATTTTCATTATCAGGAATCATCACACTATCGCAGTTCGTATATATGATATGTATAGCTAGACTCACATACGCTACGTTAGTCCTAGAATCGGCTAAACTGTAGCTCTGATACCAACTAAATGTCACACCCCTAACCCGTATATGTCACTGGACTAGGGTTAAGAAGCATTGCCAGACATATTGGAACATTTTGTAGTCATTTCACAAACAACACTCATACAATATGATATCATATTCAAATATCAATAATAAATCCCTTTCTTAGGTCAACGAGCCCTTAAACATGCTTTGGAAAGAGGTTGGGACTAAACTGAGTAGATACAAAATTTTTCAAAACTTAAACATTTTTCTAAATTACAAAGGTCACACGCCCACGTGAACAGGCCGTGTGCCTCACACAGCATTAGACATGCATGTGTGTCTAAGTCGTGACAAAACAGAGCATACATACTGACTTGTCCACACGGCCACATGACACGCCTGTGTGCTAGCCCGTGTGAAAATTAGGGAGGCTACTGACTTAGCCACACAACCAGTCATACCCCCGTGTGTCTAGCCCGTACTCAAAACTAAATTGGCCACATGGCCTAGCATACACCCGTGTGTGTGAGACCGTGTGGTCTGCTCAGGCTCGTTTCGAAATGGCCCTCGAGGCATACGACTGAGACACACGCCCGCATCCCTGCCCATGTTAGTAAAAATATGCCGTTTACAAGGCCAACATGCCACCCACTAAGGGTCCTCCCTACAAGCATCAAAACCAAAACATTTTATATCAAATTTTTAACCAATTCATAACCAAAACATACCCCATTCATGCCATATCATAAACAACCAATTTCATGCTTATAATTTATACCAAAAATTATCAAAATCACTTACCAAACTCATTTATTCATACATGTAATTAACTCGTTCCATGATCACATGATTCACATCACATTTATAATCATTTCAACACAAAACTAACTTAGCAAAAAGACCATTTCACTAAGCCATACATATACACCAAATTTACCATTTTTTCATCACACATAATATACCAAAATCAAACCATAAGTTCAACCATAATTAAGCCATATCACATGGCCAAATATACACTTCACAAAACATATTCAAATTCCTCTAACCTATACATGCCATATTCTAATAATCACATTTTTTCAAAAGGTACCAAAATAGAGTTCGATAGTGTGATGATGATCCTCAATGATCCTCGAGCTCCTGAAAACTTCTATAATCTATAAAATAGATGAAAACACACACAAAGTAAGCTTTCAAAAGCTTACTCAGCCATATATAAATAAACTTATCACATATCACAATTATAAACTATTTCAATCATATGAATCATGACATAACTCAATGGCAAGTTCATATTTCTCATTTAGCTCTAATGTTCATAACCATTTGCTAGTAAATACTTCACATTTCCGTGTAGCTCACATATCAATGGATCATATTCATACTCACCTTTCATTACCAAATTCCATATACAGTTCATGTGTACCTGAAGCAGATATACATTCATATATTTATCCATTTCACGGAGTGCCCGTTGAACCGTACCAAATCAAATAGGATATGTGGATAACTCGGGAAGCTTGTACAATTCCAACGTCCCAGACGTGGTCTTACATGTAATCAAATATCAATGCCACTATCCCAGACACGGTCTTACACGAAATTAGATACGATGTCGATGTCCTGGACATGGTCTTACACGTAATTTCAAATCAATGCCAACGTCTCAGATGTGGTCTTACACGAAATCACATATCAGAAATTCTATGTCATGACATATGTATCCTAACTATTCCTATGGTTCGTATGGGCCTTTTCGGACGTCGTCGCATTATCGTCTTGGATTTCTCATGTTCAACTCAAATAGTCATTCATCACAATTCATTAATATATAAGTAATATTAATTCAAATCAAACACATTTATTTGTATATCGACTTACCTCGTACGGATTCGAACGGACGAAATCGACTACTCGTCGACTTTCTACTTTCCTCGATCTAATTCCTTTTTCTTTGGTTCTTGATCTATACAAATTCAAATTTGACTTATTCAATCTCACATTCATTCAAATCACTCCATATACACATATTTAGGGCATTTCACAAATTATATATACACATATTTAAGGCATTTCACAAATTATCTCTCATATTTTCACATTTTAACACTTTAGTCCCTAATTCATAAAATCACAAAATACACAAAATTTCATTTTACACATGTTAGGTCGAATATTCAGGTAATCCATATAAGTCTATATCTTTCATTTATTTCACATTTTAGCCCTTCAATTTCTCATTTTCACAATTTAGCCCAAAATACTAAAATTCATCAAAAATCCCAATACAAAACATAATAATTAACACATATCTTTCATTTTCTATCACTAAACTTCATAAAACTCACATTATCAACAATAGCACATCTTAAAATCATAATCAAATTCATAAATTGAGGCATGGGCTTGATAGAATATAGAGCAACAATAAAAAAAACATAGAAATCATCAAAAACTAAGCAAAACACATAGCTTAATCACAAATTCTCTTAGCCGAACCCTAAAACTCTTTTTCTTTTCTTTTCTTCTTCAATTTTCGGCAACACTAAGATGATAATGGCCTTATTTTCATATTTGTTTTATTATAATTCATTTAATACATCAATTTCTATTTTGCCCATTATAATAAACATTTAAAACTTGAACATATAAGGTCATTAATGTCCACTCATAAGTTCAATGGTTTATTAACCACATAATGACCTCTTATTTAAAGAGACATAGCAATTAAGCATTTTAACAATTAATAAGCCAATTTTACATTTTATGTAATTAGGTTCCTTTATCACATTAAACACACAAACGATCTAATTTTCACACGAAACTTTAACAAATATCAATTCAGATATTACAAGCACAGAAAATAATATTAAAATATTTTTTGACTAGGATTTGTGGTCCCAAAACCACTATTCTGACCAAGGTCTAAACTGGGCTGTTACATCCTCAGCTCATGTAACTCTCTGTTTATAACGCCGTGCACAATTTGGGGTCACACGACCAAGTCACATGCCCGTGTCCTGGGGCCATGTCCTTCACATGACTGAGACACATGGTCGTGTCTCTGCCCGTGTGTTTACTACAGGGCATTCTATTTTACCTAATTAGGGTGCAGGGGACACATGGACGGATCACACGCCTATGGAGGCTAACTATGTGTCTCACAGGGCCTAGACACATGCCCATGTGTCTACCCGTGTGGACAACTTTGAGGCTATTTTTCAAGCCAATTAGCACCCTTATTTGCAAAAACACATATATTACTTTAAAGGCACTTAGCATGGAATAAGTGAGCACTTAAACATACACAAATAAGACATGATCATGCTCATTTCATCTCACTATTACATGCATAAAACTTCATACTTTGCCAAGCCAAATTTATAAAGTTTGCATGCACTAAGAGTTGAAGTTTACTTCCATTTAACATACTCATGTCATGGTTATTATCATGCCACTCACTCACAATTCCATCATCAAACATCCATAGTCACATCCATAATTCATCCATGCCAAACAAATTTAACCACATCATGTATGACCTTGGCACATGCATGCATATATGAATAGGTTTACAACTAAATAATCAATGTAAGCCATATCTCATGGCCTTATACAAATTGGACCATAAACCATTCTAGGCCAACACATTGACCACATTAACAATAACATAATTAATCAAAAGACAAATACCCTATACCTGCCATAAACTTTAAATACTTATGTTCACTTATACCTAAATGATAGCTTGATAGTGTGATGGCATCTCCGACAATCTCCAACCCGAGCTAGCTAAATTAACCTATAAGAGATGGGAAAGAATAGGGGAGTAAGCTTAAAGCTTAGTAAGTTCATATGCAAATAATAAGCAACTTATGCTAGTCATATACTATGCTTGACAATATAAGCACAAGTTAATATAAAATAACTATAAATCTCAAGTTTGTAATATAACCTATTCACATGTTTACTCTCTTTTGATTTATCAAAATAATTTAACATTACACGACTTTCAGCCTAGCAGCAATAATTTCTCCATTGTAGCATATTTCATAATTATCAAATCATTTTAAACATCTTAGTAAAAGTACATGTTACTTATGTATATTCATGTTTTCATGCATATCGCTCAGCATATTTCAAATTGTAATAACTCTTTCTTTCTATACTTTCCTAACCATTTTAATAGTCAGTTAGGCCAATATTTCCTTTCACGCATAACGGATAAATAACAATTCAAATGAACAGTATTTACTATCTCACCAATCAATTGGGCCTTCAAGGCCAAACATATAGTCATCAACCATGTTTCCATGCATTTATACATCATAACCATAAATCAAAAATCGTAGGACTATCTTAAAGTCACTTTCATAGTGATCATAACTCACAATAACATGAACTCAATACTTAAAGTCTTTACGTACATACCTGTACCATCCCGTAACATAACTTACTTTCTCATCTTTGACATACCCGTTAAACACTTGGAATACTAAATGGATACACGAAAAGTCTTTGCACATAAGTGCCACATATATAGCTAAGGCTACCTCAAATCTCATATCACATAAATGCTCGCTCTTGAGCAAATCTCAAGCCTGCTCACACAAGCTGACAGTCAAGACATAACTACGCAGTGCTGATCACACAAGCTGTCAGGTATCCGCAACACATGCCGGACTACCCAGCCACTGGTAGACGTACAAGACCAGCAAACGGATCACATAATCACACATATATCACAATATCCTTAGTGACATGTCACTCGTATCCTATTCTATTCCTAAGGGTCAAACGGGATTTGTCTCACTTATCCGAATTTTGTCAAATACAACCATAGAATCAATCATTTATTTCACACATTATCAAAGCAATTAGAATATTTAAAACACAAACATAGCGTATCATTATTTATTTATGAACTTACCTCGACACCAAAATGGCAAAGAGGGACCTAATCGTTAATTACTCGTTTTCTCTCATTCTAGGCCCGAATCTCGTTTTCTTTGATTTATAACATCACTTTTATCCTACTAATGTGACCCAAAAATCATACTATGGAAAAATTATGTTTTTGACCCTAAATTTTGTCATAATTACACTTTTGCCTCTAGGCTTGTAAAATGAAATTTATTCAATTTCTTTAACATACAAGCATAGCTGAATAATTTTCATAACTATTGCAACCCACAGTTTCCATTAAAACACACTTTTACTACATATTTTATAACTTTTACAATTTAGTCCTTTTTGACGTTTTCATTGAAAATCACTTAGTAAAAGTCGATTCTCTAACCATAAACATGCATAATCTACCATTAGACATCAAAATACACATATTTCTAACATGGTTCAAAACCTAGACCTTCATCATATCTCATATTAATGGTAGAAATAGCTAGATCATGTTACAAGGATTTTAAAAACGTGAAAATCATTAAAAATCGGGCTAGGACAAACTTACAATTGAGCTTGAAAGCTTGAAAAACCCTAGTCATGACTTCCTCTTGCAAATTTTGGCCAAGGAGGAAGATGGACAAATTTTTGGGCTTTTATTTTTGTTTTTAATTCATTTTAATAACTAAATGACCAAAATGCCCTTAATGAAAAACTTTGGAACCATGCCTAACCATGTCCATTTTTGTCTAAAAAATTAACCAATGGTCTAATTACCATTTAAGGACCTCTAATTTAAAATTTCATAACAATTGGACACCTCTAGGATGTAGAACTTAACTTTTGCACTTTTTATGATTTAATCCTTTTGACTAAATTGAGTGCCCAAAAATCAAAATTTTCAAACGAATTTTTCACGAAAACATTTCGTGAAATTGTAGACCATAAAAATATAATAAAAATGAATTTTCTTACGTCAAATTTATGGTCTCGAAACCACTGTTATGACTTGACCCTAAATCAGGATGTTACATTAACCCACCCGCTCGTGTGTCAGGTTGTGTGTTAGGTCGTATAACTCACTGGATTGCATACAAAGGACCATCAGGTGGCACACGGCCGTGTTCCTCACAAGGCCGAGTCACACGCCCATGTTTCAGGCCATATGAGCCCAACTTTACATATTTCTTGCTCAATTTCACACCTTTATGGCATAGGTACCTATACATTTTCAATTACACATATGGGAAATGCAATTCAAATTCAAACACACTTTAACATAATCACATATTCACTCTATGCATCAAGCATTTATCAACCTTGACACCTCAATGTATTTCATCACAATTCATTCCCAAATTGTAGCTACAGCACATCTAACATTATAAGCATACATCTATTTCATTATAGACTCAAGTTGACTTTGTAACACCCCTAACCCATATCTATCGTCGGAACAAGGTTTCAGATCATTACCAAAACTTTCAAAACATTTTACAAATAATTTATGTAAATTACTTTTCATTAACCCAGATCATTTTAAACGTCCCTTAATTGGACCCTCGAGGCCCAATACGAGCATTTGAATTGAATCAGGACTTAATCGGGAACTCTGAGAATTTTTCATGACATTTCAAAAATTTTCCGAGGTGCAGGGTTCACACACCCATGTGGTCTAAGTGACATGCCTGTGTGACCCTGGAACACACCCATGCTGCAAGCCATGTTTGACCCCATGTAACTCTCTGACTTGTTCACATGGCCATGCTAGATGCCCATGTGTTAGGCCGTGTCATCAATTAATTCATTTCGAAATTAGGTGCAGGTTTCACATAGCCAAGACACATACCCGTGCTCTAGGCAATGTAGAACACATGACTGAGACACACGACCGTATCTCTGCCCGTGTGCTCAATTCTAAGCATTTTGTTCCTCAAAACGAAGGTGCAAGGGACACACGGCCTAACTATACGCCCATGTACTCAGCTGTGTGTCACACACGGCCGAGACACACACCCGTGTGTCTATCGGTGTAGACAAAATAAGGTCATTTCCTAGCCTCATTTGTCACTCAAATTCACCATTTTCCTACACCAAAACATACCAAGTGCAATCCAACCATTCCAAGCATTCAAATCAAGCAAATTCCATCATTCAACATGGCATATCATTCCATGCATACATGTGTCTAATCTTACCTTAATTAAGTCCTCAAGTTAGACATAATTTGATCAATTACTTAACCTATATGTGGCTACCATAGTTTGACATTACAAGTATATCAAAACAAACCATTACTAGCCATTCCATTGGCTAGATTACAAGCATCATTTACATTTACATGCCAATATCGCCAACATATCCTATACATGCCATTACAACCATAATTGATTTACCAAATTGTACCTACATGGGTCGATGGATAGTGTGAGTGATCTATGCCAAGCTTCCAATCCACGAGCTTTCGATTCACTATAAAACAAGGAAATAAAACTAAGTAAGCATATAATGCTTAGTAAGTTCATATAACATGGTACTTAACTTACCATTCATTCTATTTTGAGGTAATTATGTAAGGCATTTTCAATCAATTTGACCTCAAGCCCTATACACATCCTCATTGCCATTGTTAGTTATATATTCCATAATAACATCAAAACATATATGGGCTCAACAACAATCAAGTTTTCAAGCACATATGCTTTCCACAACATGCATTCATGCAACATGCATAATTCATCTCATTATTACCAGTATTATTTCTTAATTACTCATTTCGAGTTTAGGTCTTTTCATATTAGAACTTTACTCACATTACTCGGAATATCAAGGTCATGATTAGTACACTCAGGGTGTACAAGTCTAGAATCAAGGATGTACATACTCATCAAATAAATTCCGTGTACAATATCATCATTTCATATTTCCATAAATCAATTATCACGTATCATCATTTTCATGTATTTCAGGCCGATATGTGTAATAACTCATTTCTTATTCATATCTTCTCATGTCAAGAACTTTTACTTGTAGAATTTATCTTAAATATTGATGGATATTATGACACCCCTGACCCGGGGTTGACGCCAACACCAGGTACAAGGCATTACCAGTCACAAATCACATATATATGTACAAGTCAGATTATACTAGCACGTTAAAACTTAAAACTTTTTCAAACTTTGTCTAAAACTTCTTATCTTAGGCCTAGAAGGCCTAAAACACCTCTTGGAAGCTACTTGGGACTCACTTTGGTCCTTTAACCAACACTAGGAAAATGACCTTTGAAACAGGGCATACGCTCGTGTCGATGGGCAACACGCCTGTGTGGAACTTGAACATGGTCGTGCTGATGGCCCGTGTGACACGCACGGCCTAAGCACTTAGGGACACTCTCATGTCCTAGACCTGTGTAGATTTATTTTCAATTCGAACCTATAGGGGTTTTCACACGGCTTGACACACGCCCGTGTCCATGGCTCGTATCCCTCACACGGTCTTGACATGCCCATGTCTCAGCCCGTGTTCAAAAAACTTGACATTCTATTTTTGACATCCGCAATCCTTAAGGGTCACACGGACATGCCAAGGCACACGCCTGTGTGCTAGGCCGTGCCTTTCACACGACCAAGACGCACGGCCGTTTCTCTACCCGTGTGTTTACTACTATGCATACTAACTTGTAATTTTTATGTGCAGGAGACACACGGCTAGACAACAGGCCCATGGGGCTGACACACGGCCTAGACACACGCCCATGTGTCTACCCGTGTAGACATTATGAGGCTATCTATCAAGCCTTTTGCCACCTGAAACACAATCCAATGCCAACAAACATATCAAAATCTAACTTAATATGATTTCTCGACCGAACAACCATAGTTAAGGCTTATATACATTTCACGTACTCAAACTTTCCAACAATTTCACATTCATGAAAAACAATCTTGCATTCATATAACAACTTTCAATATTAGCCATTTTTCATGGCCTTATACAAAATCAATCAAATACTAAGGTAAGCCATCACATTTGGCCAATTAACAATAGCACAAAACTCAAAAGTCTAAGTTCCTATACATGCCATATTCAAGATGATAAATCTAATTATACATAGTGCTTCAGCTGATAGTGTGATCAATACCTCCGACGTTTGTTGATCATCGAGCTAGTTAGGCAGCACTATAAGAAAATGGAAAAGAGAGGGAGTAAGCATAAAGCTTAGTAAGTTGCATGCAAATAAATATAGTAGCAACTTTACCATTCATCATCATGCTTATAGTACAAAAGTGGGCATAAGCACAACTTACTCGCCACTAACCAATACAATTCACATAGCATATATATATTGAGCTCACGTCTCAAATATTTCAAATAGGTACCTGTATCACTCACAACATGGTTATACTTTCCTCGTTTAACATATAAATATAACTCTCACCGTTGAACCATTTGAAAAGCTATCGGATATTTGCTAAGCCTCAAACATAGGGTATAATGCTAATGCCATGTCCCCGACATGGTCTTACACTGGCTCATCCATCAAGTCGATGCCATGTCCCAGGCATGGTTTTACACTGACTATCAAAATCAAGGCTGACGCTATGTCCCAAACATGGTCTTTCACTAGCTCTCACATATCTGTACCGATGCCATGTCCTAGACATGGTCTAACACTGACACATCTCGTAGAAGATGCATGTCCGAGACATGTCTTACACTAGCTTACATCTTGAAGCTGATGCATAGACATGTCTTATACTAGCTCTCCTCTCAATGACGATGCCATGTCCCAGACATGGTCTTACACTAGCACTCATAATGTGGCCGATGCATGTTCGAGAGATGTCTTACACTAGCACACAAATATCCCGAATGTCATGGCATGAATATCCAATTTATTTCATAAGGTTCAAATGGGAGTTCTACTATCTCAATATTCATCATACATAATTATTTCCACAAACAAGGAATTTATATTATATCAATTCAAACATATATTAGTTGTATTATTTACATACAACTTACCTCGAATTACAAAATGTAGACGACTAGTTCGACTTAGTCCACTTGCTTTGCTTTTCCCCAATCTAAGCCTAGATTTTGTAATTCTTGATCTATAATGATGAAAATTCACACATTTAATCGTTTTATTAATCTAGGTACTCAAAAATTTAAAAATTGGGCAAAATGACCATTTTGCCCTTAGATTTTTACAAAATGACCATTTTACCCTTTGGTCCAAAAATCAATTTTTATCGAACTTCTTCATATCTTAGCCCCAACCGAACCCTTTTTACTCTTATAGCAACCCAAAATTTCCATCATTTCTCACATTTATCATTTAATTTTCAAGTTATGCAAAATGGTCCCTAGTTAGGGTTTCTATGAAAACTACTTCACAAAAGTTGTTTATTACACCACCATAACTCATTTTCTTCCATAAAATTTTAGAAAATAACATGAACACACTCATGTTAAAACCCTATACTTTCAACCATTTTGCACAATAGTCCCCTCATTTGGAAGCTCATGCTACAAAGGTTCCAAAAATACAAAAATTATCAAGAAAAGTCATCAAAACCACTTACTTGTACCATGTAAATTTTCTTGGACGAAAATTGGTGGAGAAGGAGCAAAACAAAAAGATGATAGCCTTTTTCTTAGGTTTTCTTTTAATCAATTTAGGCCAACTACCTTTGACTTTCTTATCCCTTTTGTCCCAATGGCCAACCACCACTATTTTAAGGTCTATTTTCCCTTTAAAGACCCCAAATTTTGGTTCTCTAGCTATTTGACACCCTTCGCTATCAAAATAGGACTTTTGCACTTTATGCGATTTAGTCATTTTTCACAATTAAACATGAAATCGCTAAAATTAATTCTCCAAAATTTTCATACTCTCATATAATCATGCCACAACACAAAATAATATTAATAATAATTTCTCCACCCTCGGATCAGTGGTCCCAAAACCACTGTTCCGACTGGGCCCAAAATCGGGCCGTTACAATTCTCCTCCCTTAGGAATTTTTGTCCCCAAAAATCTTACCGATGAATAGATTCGGGTATTGATCTCTCATGGTCTCCTCAGGTTCCCATGTGGCTTCTTCGACACCATGTCGATGCCACAAAAATTTTACAAGTGCTATACTTTTATTCCTCAATTGTTTGACCTCCTGAGCCAAAATCTTTTTTGGCTCTTTGCCATAAGTCATGTTTGAGCTAATCTCAACCTCTGTTAGCGCGATCACATGTGAAGGATCTGCTCTATATCGACGTAACATGGACACATGAAACACGTCATGAATCATTTCCAACTCTGACGGCAAAGCCAATCGGTAGGCAACAGCCCTACTCTCTCTGTAATCTTATAAGGTCCAATAAACTGTGGACTTAATTTGCCTTTCCTTCTGAATCGGAGAACCTTCTTCAACGGGGATACTTTCAAAAATACTTTATCCCCAACTTGAAAATCGATCTATTTCCATTTCAAATCCATGTAGGATTTCTGTCTATCCGAAGTGGCCTTCAAACAGTCGTGAATCACTTTAATTTTCTCATTGGTCTCTTTAACTAAGTCAACCCCGTGTATCTAATTCTCTCTCAGCTTGGTCCAATACAAGGGTGTTCGACACTTACGCCCATACAAAGCCTCATAAGGCGCCATTTTCATACTTGACTGATAACTGTTGTTGTAGGCGAATTCGACTAGCGGTAAATACTTTTCCCAATTGCCTTGAAACTCAAGAACATAACACTGCAACATATCTTCTAAGATCTAAATTACTCTCTCTGACTGTCCATCAGTTTGCAAGTGGAAAGCTGTGCTAAAATTCAGTTTCGTTCCCAATGCCTCTTGCAACTTTTTCCAAAATAGCGAGGTAAACCTTGGATCTCTATCTAAAATAATCAACAAAGGCACTCCATGAAGTCTTACGATCTCAAAAACATATAGATCGGCCAATTTCTCCAGGGAATAGTCAGCACACACTAGTATAAAATGAGCTAACTTAGTAAGTCTATCAGCAACTACCCAAACTGAATCCTTTCTCCTTGTGTGAAAGGCAACCCTGACACAAAATCCATGGTTACTCGGTCCCACTTCCACTCAGGAACCATCACAAGTTGAAGTAAACTTGAGGTACTTGGTGATCTACTTTCACTTGTTAACAAACTAAACACTTAAAAACAAACTCAGATATCTCTTTTCATCCCCAACCACTAGTACATTTTCTTTAGGTCATTATACATTTTTACATTACTCGGATGGATAGACAAGCAATCACTATGTGCCTCTCGCAATATCCTCTGAATAAGCTCATTATCCTTGGGTACACAAACTCTGTATCGGTACATCATACAACCGTCGGTACCAATACTAAACTCTGATTCGTTTCCCATCTCAGATTAAGCCATTTTAGCTTGCAAGTCCCTATCACCTTTCTGAGCCTCATAAATCTCTTGAAGGAACGTAGTTCTAGCTCTTATCTCGGCTAGAATCAAACCATCATTAGTCACGATCAACTGAGCATTCATAGCCTTTAAGGTGAACAATGATTTTCCACTCAGAGCATCGACGACTACATTCGCCTTCCCCGGGTGGTAGTCAATCACTAACTCAGAATCCTTTATCAACTCTAACCACCTTCGTTGCCGTAGATTCAAATCCTTCTGAGTCATTAAATACTTGAGACTTTTATGGTTGGTAAACATTCAACATCTCTCACCATACAAATGGTGTCTCTAAATTTTTAATGCGAACATGATGGCTGCTAGCTCTAAATCGTAGGTCGGGTAATTCTTCTCGTGTGGCTTTAGCTGTCTCAAGGCATAAGCTATTACCTTGCCTTCTTGAACCACTATACACCATTCAAGGATGCATCACTATACACCACAATCTCTTTTCCCGGTTTCGATTGCACTAAAATTGGGGCTTCGATCAACAAAGCCTTTAGTTTCTCGAAACTCTGTTGGCAATTCTCTAACCATTCGAACTTGACATCCTTTTGTAACAATCTTGTCTTCAGAGTGGCTATCATAAAGAATCCATTCACAAATCTTCTGTAATATCCCGCCAAACCCAGAAAGCTTCGAACCTCTGTCACATTCCTCGGCAGTTTCCACTCAATAATAGTCAAGATCTTACTTGGGTCAACTCTAATGCCATCACCCGACACAATGTGTCCCAAGAATCTGACCTCTCGTAGCCAAAATTCACTCTTACTGAACTTGGCATACAACTGCTTATCTCTGAAGGTTTGTAGAACTGCTCTCAAATGCTCCGCGTGCTCGCTCTCATCACGTGAATAAATCAATATGTTGTCGATAAAAATGATGACGAACTTATCTAAATATGGTCAGAAAATGAAGTTCATTAAGTCCATAAATACCGCAGGAGCATTCGTTAAACCAAAGGGCATGACGAGGAGCTCAAAATGGCCATACCTCGTTTGAAAAGCAGTTTTCGGTACATCTTGCTCCTTAACACTTAACTGTAGTAGCCAGACCTTAAGTCGATCTTAGGAAACACAGTGGCTCCCTTCAACTGATTGAACAAATCATCGATCCTTGGCAAGGGATACTTATTTTTTGCAGTCGCTTTGTTGAGCTATCGGTAGTCTATGTACAATCTCATGGATTTGTCCTTCTTCTTCACAAAAAGTACCAGACCACTCCACAATGAATAGCTCAGCCTCGCAAAACCTTTATCCGTTAGCTCTTGTAATTGAGTTTTCAACTCCTTCAACTTCATTGGAGACATCCTATATAGAGCAATCGAGATAGGTGCCATACCGGGGACTAACTCGATACCAAACTCAACTTCTTAGATTGGAGGCAATCCGGGAAACTCTTCTGAAAATACATCCAGGTACTCACATACCACAGGCACTGCCTCAATTTTCACTTTAAACTCTTTGGTTTTCAACAAAAATGCTAGGTAGGACTCATACCGTTTTCTCAAATATTTCTCGGCGATCAAAGATGAGATCAGTACTAATGAGTTATCCGGTTCACCTGATTCAACCTGAATAATATCTCCATTCTCACATTTCACTTTAATGAACTTGCTACCACAATTCACTATCACATTATGAGTAGTAAACCAATCCATGCCAATATTTAGATTAAATTCATCAAACGGTAGTAGCATGAGGTTAGCAGGAAAACAATGACCTTTAATCATTAAAGGACAATCTCTACACACTTTATCAACTATCACATGCCTGCCTAACGGGTTTGACACTTTTAACACAAATTCGGTAGACTTAACAGATATATTTGCACTAGGTATTAATTTTATGCAAACATAAGAATGGGTAGACCTCAGATCAATTAAAGCCACAACAGAAATATCGTAAAGAGAAAAAGTACCCATAATCACATCTGGTCAAGATGCCTCTTTACGAGCGCGAATGGCATAAGTTCTTGCAGGTGCTCGGCCCTCAGACCTCACAGCTGAATCTCTAGGAGCACCTCTACAGCTAGCCCCACTACTCGGGTTCTTCTGTGCTCTACCCCTCGAAGGAGCACTATTCTCCCTCATATCTTAATTTTTCTCTTTGTCATCTAATTCTAGGAAGTTTTGGATGAAGTGGTCTAACTATCCACATTTGAAGCAACCTCTCTCATTCCCTTGGCACTCGTTGAAATTATGCCTACCACATTGTGAACACTCTGGCCTATTTGTCTGAGCACTACTAACACTAGCGATACAAGTGGTTTGAGCTTTAGACGTCATGTGCTGCTTGTTCTTGCTCTTGCTCGAGAACCTACTGACGCATTTGATTAGGTAGGAAACTCTCTCAATCTCTTAGTTGGGGTCTGCTATGATTTCCCCATCTATCTTTTCCTTAAGTCTTGGGACTCGATGTCAGCTTTACTCTTTTCTTTGGCCAATTCCTTGGCCTTACATGCTCTCTGCACGAGCACCACAAATTCCCTCAATTCTAAGATGCTAACTAATAGACGAATATCTTCGTTCAAACCTCTTGCACATGATAGCTTCTGTAGATACACACTCCCGTGCATATTTGTTGAGTCTCACAAACTCACGTTCGTACTCCATCACTGTTTTACGGCCTTGCTTCAGCTCTAAATTTTTTTTCCTTTTCTAGTCTATAAACCTGTGGATAATGTACTTCTTCCAGAACTCTTCCTGGAAGAATTCCCAAGTTATCCTCTCTCTCGGTACAACGGACACAAGAGTATTCCACCATTGGCAGGCTGAGTCTCATAGGAGTGGCACTGCGCACTTCACGCACTCCTCAGGCGTGCACGTTAGCTCATCAAATTCACAAATGGTATTTTCCAACCAGAACACTGCTCTGTATGGGTCATCATCAATATTAGCCCGAAATTCCTCAGCTCCTTGCTTTTGTACTTTATCTACAGAGGGTTTATCTCTCCTAACCAAATCCACTCCTTGCGAAGCTACAAGAGCATACTGAGGAATCAAAAGAGGTAGTGGAGGTGGAGTGTTCAGATTCCCTCGAACAAACTCCGTGTACCAAGCGTCCATCATGTAGAGGTAACCTTCTCTAGCCCCTCCACCCTGACTAAGTGTCATGGGCCCACTATCTACCGGTACGGTCCCTTCAGCGAGAGCGGGCACATTACTCTCTACATCATCTGTCGTAGCTACGTGAGGATCCGTTAATTATATAAATAAATACACAATTTATCTCATCAGGAGTTGTCACCTTATCAGTATACAATTATGGCATGTATAGCTAGACTCGCACTCACGCTAGGTTAGTCCTAAAACCGACTAAACCATAGCTCTGATACCACTAAATGTAACACCCCTAACCCGGGGTTGATGCCAACACCAAGTACGAGGCATTACTATTCACAAACCACATATATACGTACAAGTCGAATTACACTAGCCCGTTAAAACTTAAAACTTTTTTAAACTTTGACTAAAACTTCTTATCTTGGGCCAACAAGGCCCAAAACATCTCTTGGAAGCTACTCGTGTAACACCCCTCACCCGTATCCAACGTCGAGATAGGGTTCGAGGCGTTACCCGACTTAAACATTCACAACATGCAAAATCAGGCCACAAAATTTCACCAAAAATTAAAACATCTCGAACACATGCATATCGTCCCTTATATAGGTCTTCGAAACCTATAACATACATTGGGGGTGGTTCGGGACTAAACCAAGAATTTGAAAATCTTTGGGCTACTTAACTAATTTTCTTGCATCGGAGAGTCACATGCCCGTGTGGATTGGGCCGTGTGGTCAATTTCAAGGTTATTTTCCAAGCCAATTGTCACCCTTAATTACCTACATACACTTATACATTTTCATATCAATTTCCATGGCATATTTGCATAATGACCTGAATTTTTCAGTTATCGAAAAAGTACATTTTTAGGTCTTTATTTCTGAAAAGTAGATTCGTAAATATTTATTTAAAAATATTTACAAAGTTAAGTGAATAGTTAATTAAAGCTTAATTAAGAGAATTTAGCTTAATTAAGAATAATTAATTATAAGGATTAAATTGAATAAAGAATAAAAGTTTAATTATAGAATAAAGAAAAGTGAAGGGACTAAATAGGCAAATAAGCCAAAAAGGGGTGACAAATGTATGGTTAAAATAAGTTAAATGTGTACAAATATAAATGGTACACATGTATTATACTTGTGTATTTACTTATTATATAAGTAAAATAATAATAATTAAAGTATATTATATTAATATTATTTTATACTAATTAAATAAATAAATAAAAGCTATGACAAGTGTAAGGTGATAAATGAATACATGTGTATTAATAAATATACACACGTATAAATAATAAATATTATAATAGTTTAATAATAAAAACAAATAAATAAATAAAAAAAGAAAGAAAGGGAGAAAAGGGAAAATCAAGGTTTTGAAGCTTTAAACTTTAATAGGTAAGTCAATCAAAGCCCTTTTTACTTAATTTTGATGTTTTAAAAGCCTTGGAACAAGGTTTTGATGAGATTAAGTTAAGATTTTGAAAGTTATTAGATTTCTAGATATTGTTTATGTTAAATAAAATGATGAATTAAGAGCTAAATTGATAGAAATTCAAGTTAGAAATGAAATAAGGATTGAATTGTAAAATAATTCATAAGTTTTATGTTGTAGGGGTTAATTTGAGGAAATTTTGAAATTAATGAGATAAGCTAAAATTTTAATAGTTAAATTTGAGTTTGGATGGAATTTGAATAGAAATGGACAATGAATTAAGTTAGTAAAGTGAATGAATTAGTTAGGACGTAATTGGAAATAAGGTGTAAATTGAATAGAAATTCAATTAATTATTATAATGAGTGCTTAAAGTTAATGGTATAATTATTTTAATTTCCATAGCTAATGTTGTCTCGGGAAATCTTGGCTAAGCAAAGACAAGACAAAGACAACGGGGGTTAGCTTGGAAACTATGGTTTGTATTTCTATAAACTGAACTTAATAGTTAATTGTTATGTTAATATTTGAATTGCTTGAGAATGGAAATGCTAAGGTAAGAATTATAATGTTTTATAATTTATTGAATTTGAATATTGATTGTTGTATCATGATTGATATGTGACAAGTAATTAAAGTATGAAATATTTGAATGTGTGATTATTGGAAAATGAATTAAAAGGTATGTTGTATTAAAATTGAGTTACATTTGAATTGATAAAGAAAAGTATTGAAATGAAGTGAAAGTAAATTAAGAATGGAAAGTAGAAATTGAAAGTTGACTGAATACCCTATTAACAATGTCGGGCTAGTCGGATATAGTTGGCATGCCATAGGATTGGAACTGTTCAAGGATATTTCGACTGTGTGTTGATGAGACACTATCTGTGTCGATCACTATGACTTTTTCGGATTCGTTCCGAAGAGGTACTCCGTACTTGACTGTTACTGTTACTGTTTCAGATTTGTTCCGATGAGGTACTTTGTGTACCGCTACTGTTACTGTTACTGTTACCCTTACGGTGTATTCCAGCTTCGGCTGATGAAACACTGTGTACTATCCCTGGTGTGTGGGTTGGATCCGTGTATCTGTCCAGGTCCGAGTCATGTTAATAGGGGTAATGAAAAAGTATTGAAGACTGTCTGCTACTGAATAATTGACTATTACAGAATAAACAATTGATACTGAATAAGTGAATATTACTGATTAACCGATTATTACTGTTGACTGACTGGTACTGAACGATAAAGATCAATTGGTTGTTACCAAAGAATATTGACTGTTATTGAAATGAGATAGTATAGAATATTGAATGAAAGGTGAATAATATTATTACTCAAATGAATTGTAAATAAAAGTACTGAAAAACTAATTGTTACTGAATAATAGACTACTACTGAATGTCTGAATGATACTGAACACAGGTTATTACTGAATAAATATGAAAAATCGACGAATAATGAATAAACATTGAAACTGTATACATTTCATCGACAGTGATTAACAAGATCTTAGCATTGTATATCAAAAACAAATGATTGAACTATTAGCAGTAATAGATTGAATTCTCAAAGTTCATTGATATATGATTTATTATTGACATAAGTATCGGTTTATAGAAATACCACTGAGTTCATACTCAGCGTACGGTTTATTTTCGTGCGCAGTTTAGGTTAAAGACAGATCGTCGAATCAGCATCATAAGCCGATCCCGAACTTCAAAAGGTAAAGCATGTTAATTATCGGTAATGGCATATACCTAGGATGTCTTAAGTGTGTTATATTGGATTGTGATTGTAATAGTGAAATAAGTAAATTGATAAGTGATAATGATACATGATAAGTGTTTAAAGTTAAGTATTAGATAATATATAAAATGCATTTGGATTGGTGTAATATTGGTATTTGTATTGGTTATGGATTGAAATTTACATGATTGGTAAATTTTAAAAATACAAGGTTCATTTTGATTTCAAATAGTTTGTCACACGGGCGTGTGCTGTGGTTGCCATGGTCGTGTCTTAAAGTCAGTTTAGTACATGGGCAGGCCACGCAGACGTGTGTCATAGTCGTGTTTAAAAGTCAGTGTTGCACACGGGTTGAGGACACGGGTGTGTCCCATGCCGCACGAGCATGTTAACTTAGCCACACAGGCGCGTGGTACTGTTTAAAGGATGAAAAATTTAAAATTTCACAAAAAATTTGCTAAGCTTTAGGATCGAATCCCGGTTTGTTTTAATTACACTTGTAAAGTACTGTGAAACCAATAAAATTATATTTAGATGGATATATTGCATTTATACTTTTTTTATGTACAAATGTACTGTAATGACTGGTAATACTTTGCAATCCTGTTCCAGTAACGGGACGGGGTTAAGGGTGTTACATTTAGTGGTATCAGAGCTAACTGGGTTTGACCGATTCTAGGATTAAGTTGAGTACAGAAATGAGTCTAGTGATACATGCCATAATTAAGTCGAAATTGAGTCCGGATCGAATGCTGATATATTTGTTTGATATTGTTTTATAGTTGAAAATGTTAAATGAATATATTGATGGTATTGATTATGAAATGTATACTGGAGGCGAATAGTCTCATGAATTAAATGGAAATTGAATCGGTAATGTTAAGTATTAACTCAATGAATAATAGATTACTGAATGTTGACCGATGAAATGATAAAAAAAGAGATGATACAAAATTATTTAGAATTGTAACTGATGCTCTTTAGTGAGTAGAAAGAAACTGTATCTGCTACGACATCTACCCCTCCTATTTCTTAGTCAGTTCTCGAAATGCTTCAAGGAACAGAGTCTGTTTGAACAAGTAAGTTACCTATTGTTAATACTCCATAAATATAGTGTGGAAGAATTAATAATTTTAGCAGGAAATGATCTTGAAAGAACTAAAATCTGGTTAGAGAATATTATCAGGATTGTCAATGAATTGTTCTGTTCTCTGATTAGATGTTAGAAAGGAATGATATTTCTGTTAAAAGATTCAACTTGTCAGTGGTGGAAAATATTGATTTATGTTGTAAGTAAGAAAGGGTTATTTGGAAATTTTTTGAAATGAGTTCTGAAAGAAATATATAACAGTCAGAGATTTCTTGATCAGAGATGTAAAGAATTCTTGAAGCTTAAACAGAGTTATATGACTGTAACTGTATCCGAAGGGAAAATTGTTTGATAGAATAAATATATTAGATGATGTATTTTGACAGAGACTATATGGTACAAATTGTTTGAAGACGGTTTAAATGAGGACATAAAGCCAAAGAATGAAGAATAGAGAGTGGGATATGGTTCTTTTGATTATTATCCTAGTTATTGCTTGAAGAAAGTTGAAAAAGATATTATTTAGATTTCAAGACTAAGTAACACAGTTGCTAGAGGTAGATTACTCTGTAACTCCAAAAATACGAGTGATAGTCGAAGCATGACAAAGGACATCATTGAGAAATTTATAGAATGAACATCAGCCAGGGCATATGTTAATTGTATATAAGAAAATTTATCTCTACTGGATGTTATTACAGGTACTTTTTTCTTTATCGACACTGATATGATTATTTTAAATTGATCTTGGTTTGACTATTCCTATGATTACATGAGTTCAGTATCTATTAAAGATTTGCCTGTTGAGTTTGCTGAAATATTTGGGTTGAAGCACTAAATTTTTCGGATCAGTATTTATGGGCTAATAAGATCTGTAGGAACTGTTTGATAATGATACTACTATTTTCTGATCGATTTGATGTTATTACTATTTGATGTGATTTCAAGAATGGAATGGTTAATTTTGCATGATATGGTGGTAAATTATAAGCAAAAGTATATTATATTGCAAAGTTAGGATAATGAAATGATTTGTTTTGAACCAGAGAAGACTGAATGATTTGTCTATTATGATATTGAACATGTCAACACAGAAATGTGCTAGAAAAGGGTTATGGTATTTACTTTGCTTATGTATTGGATATTAAAGTATCCGAGTTAAAGTTTAAATTAATGGCGATTCTGATGTGTTTTCGGAAGTGTTACTCGAATTACTGTTGATTGAAGAAGGATTCTGGATGATATGGTTACTATAGAATGATGTGGAAATTGGAATGATCTGATAAACGTCAATAAGATTCTGATTAATTAAAAATTCTGTTAACTGAAGTATTAATTCTAGTTCAGTCTGAAATTCGGTAAAGAAAATTTGTGATTTACAGGGATAACAGTGTTTTGATGCAAGAAAGAAAACTAATGAATTATGTTTTGGAAAGTTAGAATTATATGAAAAGAATTATTTGATATATGATTTGGAAGTGGTAGCTATTGTTCTTGCATTAGAAAGATCATGATCTGATAGTTGATTATCATTCAGGAAAGGTAAATGAAGTTATATATATTTAGAATTGAAAGCTTTGTTTTGTGTTATGAGCTATGAACATCTGACTGTTATCACTTGATGAAGGTTCAATTCTAGTTCGGATAAAAGTTAAACTGACTTTCTACGACAAATCTGCAAAGCTCAGGAGTGTGATAATGATTTATTGGTTATATGGGTATAGAATATACATGACTATTGATTAAAAACTTCAGATTGGATCTGATGATTGCCTGCTATTTAGAAACAGAAGCTGTACTGAAGAATTCAGAAACTTATACAGAAGATTTTACACGAAATTTATAGTAGTAACATGTCTATGTATTCTGGAAGAAATAAGTTGTATTGTCATTTAAAGCAAATGTGTTGACGGTTTGGAATGAAAAATGATATTCTGAACTTGTACAAGAATGGTAAGATAAAACTAAACATCAGATACTGATACCTTTAAGACTGTTATAGCCAGTGATGATATCAGAATGGAAATGGAATAGTATTTCTATGGGTTTGAATTGGAATTATCCCTATCTTCAAAAAAAGAAAGATGATATTTGAATAATCGTCGAAGGTATGAAGAAGTTTTCATATTTTATTCCGGTATGAATAAGTTTCTTACTTAATAATTATCTAAAATATGGGTTTCTGAGATTGTCAGTTCATGATATGTCAGTTTCTGTTATTTCTGTTTGAGATAAATGGTTTACATTCTGATTCTAGAACGAGTATAAGAAGTTCTGGGTACACGATAACAATTTTCAGCATTGTATGAGGCTTCGTATGATTATGAATGAAAAAAAAACTGCACAGTATTTGATTGCATGTAACGAGCAAGGGAATATGTGAAGTTGTTCCGATTCGTGAAATAGAAGAAGAGTGGAAGAGATTGAAATTGATTGAAAGCAACTTTAGACAGATGGAAATTATGTATATCAAGCATTCTGCTAGTGATAAGGTATTTCTTAAGTTGCATGTTGGAAGAAAATCTGAGATTTGATTAAAAAGGTGAAATTGAGGTCTCGTTTTGTTTGGGTATCTGAGATTATAGAAAAAGTTAGACTGTAGATCACTGAACCCCCACCTCTCTTTCAGGTAAATTTCGAGGACGAAATTTATTAAAGGGGGAGAATTTTAATGACCCAAATTTTTCAGTTATCGAAAAAGTACATTTTCGGGTCTTTATTTTAGAAAAGTAGATTCGTAAATATTTATTTAAAACTATTTCTAAAGTTAAGTGAATAGTTAATTAAAGCTTAATTAAGAGAATTTAGCTTAATTAAGAATAATTAATTATAAGATTTAAATGAAATAAAGAATAAAAGTTTAATTATAGAATAAAGAAAAGTGAAGGTACTAAATAGGCAAATAAGCCAAAAAGGGGTGACAAATGTATGGTTAAAATAAGTTAAATGTGTACAAATATAAATGGTACACATGTATTATACATGTGTATTTACTTATTATATAAGTAAAATAATAATAATTAAAGTATATTATATTAATATTATTTTATATTAATTAAATAAATAAATAAAAATTATGACAAGTGTAAGGTGATAAATGAATACATGTGTATTAATAAATATACACATGTATAAATAATAAATATTATAATAGTTTAATAATAAAAACAAAGAAATAAATAAAAAAAGAAAGAAAGGGAGAAAAGGGAAAATCCAGGTTTTGAAGCTTTAAACTTTAATAGGTAAGTCAATCAAGCCTTTTTTACTTAATTTTGATGTTTTAAAAGCCTTGGAACAAGGTTTTGATGAAATTAAGTTAAGATTTTGAAAGTTATTAGATTTCTAGATATTGTTTATGTTAAATAAAATGATGAATTAAGAGCTAAATTGATATAAATTCAAGCTAGAAATAAAATAAGGATTGAATTGTAAAGTAATTCATAAGTTTTATGTTGTAGGGGTTAATTTAAGGAAATTTTGAAATTAATGAGATAAACTGAAATTTTAATAGTTAAATTTGAGTTTGGATGGAATTTGAATAGAAATGGAGAATGAATTAAGTTAGTAAAGTGAATGAATTAGTTAGGACCTAATTGGAAATAAGGTGTAAATTGAATAGAAATTCAATTAATTGTTATAATGAGTGCTGAAAGTTAATGGTATAATTATTTTAATTTCCATAGCTAATGTTGTCTCGGGAAATCTCAGCTAAGCAAAGACAAGACAAAGACGACGGGAGTTAGCTTGGAAACTACGGTTTGTATTTCTATAAACTGAACTTCATAGTTAATTGTTATGTTAATATTTGAATTGCTTGAGAATGGAAATGCTAAGGTAAGAATTATAATGTTTTATAATTTATTGAATTTGATTATTGAGTATTGTATCATGATTGATATGTGACAAGTAATTAAAGTATGAAATATTTGAATGTGTGATTATTGGAAAATGAATTAAAAGGTATGTTGTATTAAAATTGAGTTACATGTGAATTGATAAAGAAAGGTATTGAAATGAAGTGAAAGTAAATTAAGAATGGAAAGTAGAAATTGAAAGTTGACTGAATACCCTATTAACAATGTCGGGCTAGTCGGATATAGTTGGCATGCCATAGGATTGGAAGTGTTCAGGGATATTCCAACTGTGTGTCGATGAGACACTATATGTGTCGACCACTATGATTGTTTCGGATTCGTTCCAAAGAGGTACTCCGTACCTGACCGTTGCTGTTACTGTTTCGAATTTTGTTCCGATGAGGTACTTTGTGTACCGCTACTGTTACTGTTACTGTTACCCTTACGGTATATTCTGGATTCAGCTGATGAAACACTGTGTACTATCCCCGGTGTGTGGGTTGGATCCGTGTATCCGTCCAGGTCCGAGTCATATTAATAGGGGTAATGAAAAGTATCAAAGACTGTCTGCTACTGAATAATTGACTGTTACAGAATAAACGACTGATACTGAATAAATGAATATTACTGATTAACTGATTATTACTGTTGACTGACTGGTACTGAACGATAAAGATCAATTGGTTGTTACCAAAGAATATTGACTGTTATTGAAATGAGATAGTACAGAATATTGAATGAAAGGTGAATAATATTATTACTCAAATGAATTGTAAATAAAAGTACTGAAAAACTAATTGTTACTGAATAATGGACTACTACTGAATGTCTGAATGATACTGAACACAGGTTATTACTGAATAAATATGAAAAATCAACGGATAATGAATAAACATTGAAACTGTATACATTTCATCGAAAGTGATTAACAAGATCTTAGCATTGTATATCAAAAACAAATGATTGAACTATTAGGAGTAATAGATTGAATTCTCAAAGTTCATTGATATATGATTTATTATTGACATAAGTATCGGTTTATAGAAATACCACTGAGTTCATACTCAGCGTACGGTTTGTTTCTGTGTGCAGGTTAGGTTAAAGACAGATCGTCGAATCAGCATCATAAGCCGATCCCGAACTCAAAAATGTAAAGCATGTTAATTATCGGTAATGGCATATACCTAGGATGTCTTAAGTGTGTTATATTGGATTGTGATTGTAATAGTGAAATACGTAAATTGATAATGATACATGATAAGTGTTTAAAGTTAAGTATTAGATAATATATAAAATGCGTTTGGATTGGTTTAATATTGGTATTTGTATTGGTTATGGATTGAAATTTACAGGATTGGTAAATTTTAAAAATACAAGGTTCATTTGAGTTCACACAGTTTGTCACACGGGCGTTTGCCGTGGTTGCCACGGCCGTGTCTTAAAGTCAGTTTAGTACACGGGCAGGCCACGCAGATGTGTGTCATGGTCGTGTTTAAAAGTCAGTGTTGCACACGGGTTGAGGACACGAGCATGTCCCATGCCGCATAGGCATGTGAAAGTAGTCACACGAACATGTGGTACTGTTTAAAGGATGAAAAATTTAAAATTTCACGAAAAACTTACTAAGCTTTAGGATCGAATCCCGGTTTGTTTTAATTACACTTGTAAAGTACTATGGAACCAATAATATTATATTTAGATGGATATATTGCATTTATACTTGTTTATGTACAAATGTACTATAATGACTGGTAATACTCTACAATACTATTCCGGTAACGGGACGGGGTTAAGGGTGTTACAATTTGAGTAATTATATATTCACAATCAAGACACAAGCATGACATTCTTACAACAACACATAACATATTACCAACCATGCATGGCAAACAAGCATATGCACATCACCAATATCAGACATAACATGAATAGCTAGATTTATAAGTCAGAATCATTAGCTCACTAAAGACCAATATATTTGGCCAAATTATAATAACATATATTATAAAACTAGGTCCCTATACATGCCACTCTCTTGTTAATTCTGGCATATGTGTTTATACTGTCAAGGTGTTGGCTTGATAGTGTGATGCTGCCTCCGACAATCTCCAACCCCGAGTTAACCTGACAACACTAAAAGAAATGGAAAGGAGGGGGTAAGCTTTATGCTTAGTAAGCTCACATGAAAATAATAAGCAAGTTACTAACATGCTTTCTATAGTAAAACTATCCCAATTGTACATTTACACATGTTCTGGTTAAGTTATTTTCTTAAGTCACAGTCACTAAATCATTTATATCTGGAGCTACAGAACTCCAAATTAAGATCCATAAATTCTTCTAGAAACTAGACTCATATATATTTCCACCATAAAATTTTCAGAATTTTTGGTCCAGCCAATAAGTACAGTTTATTATTTAAATTCTCCCCTGTTTTGCTGTTTGACAGAATATAAATATTTCAAAATACAGAATTCCTTTGTTTTATCTGTTTCTTTTATATGAAAATAGATTCAATAAACTTTAATTCCATATCTAATTCCAGTTCTAGTTCAACTTCTACTATTTTTGGTGATTGTTCAAAGTCACTCCCCTGCTGCTGTTTTAGACTGTTTATCGCAAATTTCATTCCTTCACTAAAATTTCTTATTATCAACTTTAAAGATAATACTTATCCATATTCATCTTATCAAAAATTCAATCACATATCTAACTCATAATTCAAAACTCATATATTCATATTCTGGTATTATCCCACATTTTTCTTTTTCACGTTAAATTTCATTTAGCAAACTTGTTTCTCCCGGTGAACACTTCAGAAAGTAACAATATCTGATGGTTTTAGCACATAGCTCCACACTATTGGGCTAACATTTAATTGTGGCATACGCAAATTAACATGTATAACCATGGCATATCCACTTAACACCACGTTACATGTTTAACTGTGGCATATCCACTTAGCACCACGTTAATGAATCAATATATGTAACCGTGGCATATCCACTTAGCACCACGTTACATGTTTAACCGTGGTATATCCACTTAGCACCACATTAATGAATCAATATATGTAACCGTGGCATATCCACTTAGCACCACGTTACATGTATCAATATGTGTAATCATGGTATATCCACTTAGCACCATGTTTTTTTATTTTGAAGGTTCAACAGAGATTTCCTCATTTAATCTCAATTCATCAACCACAAATCACCGTTTGTGTCCATTAATTGAACAATACTAAAACTTATTTCATTTGCACTCTCTTCACAAGTCCATTTCATTTCACATGTCAAACATGTACTCATGAGTTTCGAGTACGTACCTGTGCTATCTCTTAGCATAGCCACTCATGCAAACAGGACAATCATATGCAAGATCTCATATTCTCGGTAGTCACCCATTTCTTTTAAATATCATATTCCATCAAATTTCTATTAACATCAAATTCAATACAATTATAACAAATTATATTTCATGTATATCAATAATAACATGAATAATAGGCTTATTAAATCACGCAAACTTACCTCGGATCCAAAAATGGTAAGTTACCATTCTAGTCCATAACCTTATATTTTCCCGATTTAAGCCCAAATCTCAATTTCCTTGATCTATAATATCACATTTAGCCTACTAATTAGTCACACTATTCATATGGGTCTAAAAATCATATTTTTACAAATTTTCATTTTGACCCTTAAACTTTTGCATATTTGCACTTTTGCCCCAAGTTTCGGAAATTATAATTCTTCCTATTTTCTTATGTTTTATGACATTCTGATCATTTTTACCTTCTATAGCAACATCAAATTCTCACTCTAACATGTACTTATGAACATTAGGTATTTTTACCGATTTTGTCGTTTTACTCGTTTTCACGTAAAATCGCTTAGGAAAAGTTGTTTAACATAATTCCAAGCTTCATATTCTACCATTAAACATCAAAATAGATGCATATCATTCATGGGTAAATTTTTAAACATAAATCCTAGCTCAAAATAATGGTAGAAATGAGCAGATCATGTTACCGGGATTTCAAAAATACATAGAACATTAAAAACGGAGCTCGGAATCACTTACTATTAAGCTTGGAAGCTTGGCCAAACCCTAACCATGGCTGCTCTTGGTACATTCTACTGTAGCAAGAAGGGACACATTTGGGGTTTAAAATTTGTCTTTTAATTCATTTCACCCCTAAATGACCAAAATGCCCTTTTTACTATTCTTTCAAATTTACCCAACCAAGGTCATTTTTGTCCAACAAGTTATACAATGGTTTAATTATCATTTAAGGACCTCCCATTTAAAATTTCATGACAATTAGACCCTCTAACATGTAAAACTCAACTTTTGCACTTTTTATAATTTAGTCCTTTTTACTAAATTGAGTGCCCAAACGTCGAAATTTTTGAACAAAATTTTCACGAAATCATTCCGTGAAATCATAGACCATAAAAATATAATAAAAATGAAATTTTGCTCATCAAATTTGTGGTCCTGAAACCACTGTTCCGACTAAGCCCAAAATCAGGATGTTACAACTCGAGACTCACTCGGGTCCTTTAACCAACACTAGAAAAATGACCTTTGAAACAGAGCACACGCCCGTGTGGAACTTGAACATGGTCGTGCTGATGGCCAATGTGACATGTACGGTCTAAGCATCGAGGGACACGCTCGTGTCCTATACCCATGTAGATTTATTTTTCAAATTGAACCTACAGTACGCCCGTGTCCATGGCCCGTGTTCCTCACATGGCCTCGACACGCCCGTGTCTCAGCCCGTGTTCAAAAACCTTGAGATTCTTTTTCTGACGTCAGCAATCCTTAAGGGTCACACGGCCAATGCACATGCCCGTGTGCTAGGCCATGCCCTTCACACGGCTGAGACACACGGCCGTGTCTCTGCCCGTGTGTTTACTACCATGCATACTAACTTGCAATTTTTACATGCAGGGGACACACGGCCAGACAACACGGCCATGGGGCTGGTCGTGTGTCACACACGGCCTAGACACACACCTGTGTATCTACCCGTGTAGACAATATGAGGCTATCTATCAAGCCTTCGGCCACCCTAAAACACAATCTAATGCCAACCAACATATCAAAATCTAACTTAATATGATTTCTCAACCAAACAACCATAGCTAAGGCTTATATATATTTCACGTACTCAAACTTTCCAACAATTTCACATTCATGAAAGACTATCTTGCATTCATATAACAACTTTCAATATTAGCCATTTTTCATGGCCTTATACAAAATCAATCAAATACTAAGGTAAACCATCACATTTGGCCAATTAACAATGACACAAAACTCAAAAGTTTAAGTTTTTATACATTCCATATTCAAGATGATAAATCTAATTATACCGAGTGCTTCAGCTGATGGTGTGATCGATGCCTCCGACATCTGTTGATCCTCGAGCTAGTTAGGCGGCACTATAAGAAAATGGAAAAGAGAGGGAGTAAGCATAAATCTTAGTAGGTTGCATGCAAATAAATATAGCAGCAACTTTACCATTCATCATTATGCATATAGTATAAAAGTAGGCATAAGCACAACTTACTCGTCACTAACCAATACAATTCACATAGCATATATATATTGAGCTCACATCTCATACATTTCAAATAGGTACTTGTACTAGTCACAACATGGTTATACTTTCCTGGTTAACTTAAACTGTAACTCTCACCGTTGAACCATTTGGAAAGCTATCAGATATTCACTAAGCCTCAAACATCAAGTCGATGCCATGTCCCAGACATGGTCTTACACTGACTACCGAAATCGAGGTCGATGCCATGTCCAATACATGGTCATATGCTAGCTCTCACATATCCGTGCCGATTCCATGTCCTAGACATGGTCTTACACTGACACTTCTATATGTGCCGATGCCATGTCCCAGACATGGTCTTACACTGACACATTTCGTAGCTGATGCATGTCCCAGACATGTCTTACACTAGCTTACATCTCGAGGCCGATGCATGTCCCAGACATGTCTTACAGTAGCTCTCGTCTCAATACCAATGCCATGTCCCAGACATGGTCTTACACTAGCTCACATAATGTTGCCGATGCATGTCTCAGACATGTCTTACACTACCAAACAAATAACCCGAATGTCATGGCGTGAATATCCAATTTATTTCCTAAGGTTCAAACGGGAGTTCTACTATCTCAATATTCATCATACATAATTATTTATACAAACAATCAATTTATGTTATATCAATTAAAACATATATAATAGCAATGTAGTTGTATTATTTACATACAACTTACCTCGAATTACAAAATGTAGACGACTAGTTCGACTTAGTCCACTTGCTTTGCTTTTCCCCAATCTAAGCCTAGATTTTGTAATTCTTGATCTATAATGATGAAAATTCACACATTTAATCATTTTATTAATCTAGGTACTCGAAAATTTAAAATTGGGCAAAATGACCATTTTGCCCCTAGATTTTTACAAAATGACCATTTTACCCTTTGGTCCAAAAATTAATTTTTATCGAACTTCTTCATATCTTAACCCCAACCGAACCCTTTTTACTCTTATAGCAACCCAAAATTTCGATCATTTCTCACATTTATCATTTAATTTTCAACTTATGCAAAATGGTCCCTAGTTAGAGTTTCTATGAAAACTACTTCACAAAAGTTGTTTATTGCACCACCATAACTCATTTTCTTCCATAAAATTTTAGAAAACAACATGAACACACTCATGTTAAAACCCTAGACTTTCAACCATTTTTCAAAATAGTCCCCTCATTTGGAAGCTCATGCTATAAGGGTTCCAAAAATACAAAAATTATCAAGAAAAGTCATCAAAACCACTTACTTGTAAAGGCTTTAAGTTGCTAATATTTTTCAAGCATTCATGGCCATTTTCTTGGAGGAAAATCGGTGGAGAAGAAGGAGCAAAAAAAATAAAAGATGATAGCCTTTTTCTTAGGTTTTATTTTAATCAATTTGGGCCACCTAACTTTGACTTTCTCATCCCTTTTGTCCCCCCCAATTTTGGTTCTCTAGCAATTTGACACCCATAGCTATCAAAATAGGAATTTTGTACTTGCGCGATTTAGTCCTTTTTCACAATTAAACATGAAATCGCTAAAATTAATTCACCAAATTTTTCGTACACTCATATAATCATGCCACAACACATAAAATAATATTAAAAATAATATCTCTACCCTTGGATCAGTGGTCCAGAAACCACTATTTCGATTGGGCCTAATCGGGTCGTTACAGATATGCAGGTAGTACACTCGAGGTGTACGAGTCAGAATCTGTCAATTCATGTCCAATGGCACCCATAAGGTACTATATCAGAGAGTACACTCTCGAATCACACTTGTATATGACAGGATTATCAGTCTAGGCTAAATCCTTTTTATGACATATACTCTAAAGAGCTTGATCTGGATTACCCGTTGATAAACCGTAATTTATACATATTTTTACCCCATGCTTAACGCATTTTATTGATGATTTTTCCCTTAGAATTGGTGAATTTGATACTCCTAATGCCTTAATTTCATGTTTTATACTTAGGTGCGCATAGGAGAGCGAAAGGAACGAGAAATAAGCCAAAAACTGAGAAAATGGGCCAAAGTACTAAATCAACATGGCCTAGACTTCCTCACATGGCCAAACCACATGGCCGTGTCAATTTGGCAGAATCAAAGCACGACTCACACGGGTAGACACCACGCCCGTGCCTATTTAACAGGCTTGACCACGGCCTGAAGTAATCGCACATGGGCGTGTCCCTGCCGAGCCCAAGTTGAGTCCAATTTGAAAAAGGCTAATTTTGAGGGATTTTGGGCAATCTAAAGCCTATAAATACACCCTAAAGGAAGAGGAAAGGGGACACGGAGAGAAGGAAGCAGGGAACTGCTCAAGGGAAGCCAATTGATCCATTTCAGAAGCCAGAGTCACCATCAATACTGAAGATGACCCCTCAATTTCCCTTCAGGAGTTTTGGGTTTTCTTTATGTTTTGTATCCATTAGTCTTCTGAGATGTTTTCCTTTTTAGTTATGAACTAAATCCCCTAAATACCTAAGGGGAATGAAACCTAAGACGAATCTTGTTACTATTTTTTGAATTGTATGATAAATATTTAACTTGTTCTTCATTATGTGTTATTAATTCTTGTTTTGCTATCCCAAGATACTGATTCAAGATAAGCTTTTATTCAGAGGAGGAATAGACCCTGTCTAAGAGTACATTTGTCATAATTAAGCGGAGTTGATTGCGCGCCTAAACATAGGGTGACAAGATTTTGCCGGATTAGGGTGAAATCTAATAAGGGGATCTATAGATCGAGTTAATACAACCCTAGGGTGTTAATTAGAGAAAAATATCAATTATTCTAGTCCTGAATAAGGATAATAACATAACTTAGGGATCTCTATGGGACAAGTTAAATGAATAAATCGTCCGATTTGGAGCCAGAATAACAAGTAAAGTCTAGGTGGATTTTTCCTTAGGTATTGTCTTAATTCAATCGTTTTCCAAAAGTAATCCCCCAATTCTACTTTCTGTGAATTCATAGTTTACATAATTAGTTAGTTAAAAGAAAACCCCTTTATTCGTAGGCTAGATAATAAAAAGACAGCCATTACTAGTACTTTTAGCTCCTTTGGGTTCGACAATCTAGTCTTCCTAAAACTATACTACTGTTCGATAGGTACACTTGCCTATATCGTGTTAATAGTTAGTTTCAAGAATGATTCTTTCTAAATATTTAAAATCTGTCACATGAAAATCTCGATCAAGTTTTTGGCGTCGTTGCTGGGGAACTAAGATATTAGGAACGCTCAATTTTTATTACTTTAGCCATTTATTTTTTATTGCAATTTAATTTTTATTATTTATCGATTTAATTTTTCTTTCTCTTGGCAGGTTTTATAGTTTATGACTAGAAGAAACCGATCAGGACCACTACTTTTTGATGAAGAAATCGCTTGCACAGTTCATAGAAACCAAAGAGAAATAAGGCGAAGCTTAAGAGAGAAAGAAAACGAGCAAGAGGATGATACTCAAACCCCAAACGAATAGATGGCTAAAAACCAAGAGAATCAGCTACCTCCTGTGATACACATTGAACTAGCAAATCAGAATCCTGCTCCTCTTTCTATGTATGATTATGCTAAACCTACTTTAACAGGAACTGAGTCAAGTATAGTTAGGCCTGCTATTGCTGCAAATAATTTTGAACTAAAACCTAACACTATTCAAATGATACAACAATTTGTTCAGTTTGATGGTTTGCAGGATGAGGATCCAAACACTCACTTGGCAAATTTCCTAGAATTCTGCGATACATTTAAAATTAATGGCGTTTTTGACGATGTCATTCGTCTTCAGTTATTCCCTTTTTTTCTTGAGAAACAAAGCTAAACAGTGGTTGAACTCATTACCATGAGGGTCAATCACTACTTGGGAGCAAATAACCAAAAAATTTCTATTAAAATATTTTCTACCAGCTAAAACGTCCAAATTACGTAATGATATCTCTTCATTTGTACAGATGGACTTAGAAACTCTTTACGATGCATGGGAGAGATACAAGGACTTACTGAGAAGGTGCCCTCACCATGGGTTACCGCTTTGGCTACAGGTTCAAACATTCCATAATGGCCTGAATCCTTCGACTCGGCAAATGGTTGACGCAGCTGCTGGCGGAACCATCAATAATAAAACACCTAAAAATGCTTATGAGTTTATTGAAGAGATGTCACTGAATAACTATCAGTGGCAAGTCATGAGGACTAAACCAACTAAAACAGCAGGCGTTTATGATGTTGATTCGGTTACTATGCTGTCAAACCAGGCAGAACTTTTAAATAAAAAGATTGATGGTTTACTTGGTTCTACTCAGGTACATCCAGTAATGAGGTGCGAGACAAATGGAGGAGGAGCATGCATAAAGTATCAATTCTTTAACCCTAGCATCAAGGAGGAACAAGTTCAATATATAGGTAACAATAACTCTAGATCCCAAAATAACCCATATAGTAACACTTATAATGCGGGTTGGAGGAACCATCCCAATTTCTCGTGGGGCAGTCAAGGAAATCAAAGACCACAATATGCTCAAGGTTTTCAACAACCATCCTATCAACAGGAAAAGAAATTGAACCTTGAAGAGATGCTGTCTAAATTTATCTCGGTGTCAGAAACCCGTTTCCAAAACACCGAGACAACACTTAAAAATTAACAAGCGTTGATCCAAGAGCTAAAAACTTAGATAGGCCAGCTTTCCAAACTAATCTCTGAACGACCAGAAGGTAGCTTTCCAAGTAATACTGAACCCAACCCAAGCGAACAGCTCAACGCGATTAATGTTCAAGATGAAGAAGGATTCGTTGAGCATGAGCCAGAACCGAGGCAAGAAACTGTGGTGAGCAGAGATCAAGGTGAGGTAGGTCATAATAAAAATAAATCAGTGAATGTCGAATATAAATCTCGTGTGCCATACCCCAACGCGACAATGAAAGACTTCTCAGATGAACAATATGGTAAATTCCTAAAACTCTTAAAAAAATTACATATTAACTTACTATTTATTGAAGCTCTATCGCAGATGCCAAACGCAATGAAATTTTTAAAGGAGCTTTTAGAAAATAAGCGGAAGTTGGACGAGGCGTCGCATGTAGAGCTAAACATAATTTGCTCAGCTATTCTACAGAATAAACTACCCAACAAACTAAAAGATCCAGGGAGTTTTACGATGGTAGTTTAGAAGTTAATAATGCATTAGCTGATCTAGGGGCTAGTATTAACGTCATGCCCTTCAAAATGTTCAAACAATTAGGTCTTGGGAAACCCAAATAGACTAGGATGAGCATTTAATTAGCAGATAAAAGTATAAGATTTCCTAGGGGTATTATGGAGGATGTGATAGTTAAAATCGATAAATTTATATTTCCCATTGACTTTATTGTTCTAGACATAGAGGAGGATAGCAACATTCCTTTGATTTTAGGACGACCCTTTTTAGCAACTGCTAAAACAATTATTGAATTTGGCACAGGTGAGCTCACACTTCGTGTGGGAGACGAAACAATCACCCTTCAAGCTCGAAATACTGGCAATACATTGGAAATTGAAGGTGATTGTCCAAACCATTCTACTAAAATTGACAATATGGTGCCACCTACTTTGCAGGAAATGAGTCTGAAGGAAGTACATGAGCCATTCCCAAGCAATCGTAGATAACCTATTCATGAAGATCGAAGGTTACAAATCGAGGAGCTAGATGAATGGCGGATGCATAAACTGAGAACACACAATAAACCAAAACTACGCCAGAACAAGCTCAATACCTTCCCAAATCAACTTAAGGTTGGAGATAAAGTATTATTAGATGACGCAGATCCTCACATTGTCACTACCAAACTGAATGAAGAAATCCCTCTTACAGTACTTAGCATTTTCCCATTCGGTACAGTCGAGGTAAGTCGTCCCAAGTTCGGCACTTTTAAGGTAAACAACACCCATTTAAAACCTTATTTTGATGAGAATGATAGCAGGAATGAGGAGTATAAACTCCTCAAACCACCTTGACCATTCAATGGAGGGGTAAGTCAAGCTTAGACTATAAATAAGCGCTTCTCGGGAGGCAACCCGAGCACTAACTGTATTAAGTTCTTTCAATTTTAGTGTTTGACACCTAACTTACTAAAGCAACTCGTGAATACAGGTTTACCACACAAACACGGCCATGAGATACGACCATGCGAAAACAGGATAAAAGTTATCTTTCCCAACAGAGGATGCGATAAGTGGCCATGGGCGTGCGACCTGGCCGTGGTCAAATCTGCCAAATGAACACGGGTGTGCGACTCGCCTGCGTCTATCACTCGTGGACAACACTGCCAAATAAACACGGGCGTGCGTAGAGCTACACGACCATGGGAGAAGCAAACCAAATCACACATGGTCATGTAACATGATCATGTAGCCACACGGCCCAGACACACGGGCATTCCCGAAGGCCATGTGACAACATCTCACTTCGCGACAAACATGAGCTGGACACGATCCACACGAGCATGCGAACCAGCCGTGCCACTTGAAAAATTAGATTATCTATCTTATTTTATTTTTCTTTTATTAATTTTTGAAGATTCTTTTATTTTTAAACACGGCTTATCTTCGTGATTACTATCAAATTATTCCCCTAATTCTCCTTTTGTCCTTTAGAATCATGTTTTTCCTCCAGTTTTATTCCAACAACTCGCTCTCGCTAATCCAGGAATTTCATCCAATTCTAACTCAGGAAGTTTCACTTTTCTCCCTATCTTATGAGCTTACACTTACATTTGTCAAAATATCTATCTTTGTACATTGAGGACGATGTACATCTTAAGTGTGGGGCAATATTCATTTCATTATTAGAAAAATCCCTGAATGACTGCCTTGTTCTCTTGAAAAGCTCTCATATCATATTTAGGATAAATTTTGATTGATTTATGATTTTGAATGATATATCTTGAATTAAAACATAGGAATTTATGCATTGATTGTTTAAACTTTAAGACATTAGAGAATCAAGAATGATAAGTTGATTTTTAAGAATTTAAAATTTTAGGTTGTTTCCCCAAAGTCTAGGTATTACTTTGAGTTGGAATTCACAAGTTTTAAACATCAAAAAGCCATAATTTTTGTGAGATTTTTGATCCTTTTGAGTATCTATTAATTCTTTCATGCTCACTTTTATTATTGCTTTGAGTGCGTCAGTATTGAACGGTTATTCTAGAACTTGCTTGATTATGCATGTCAAGACCACACCAATTGATTTGATATGTCAAAATGATTAAGGCACTTAGGATTAACCAACTCATGCCATGAAAAGCCTACCTCCAAAGTTAACCCCTAGTGAACCCCTTTGAGCCTAACAACCCATTTTTTTTTGTATTACCCGTAATATTAACCCTTAACCCATTATTGTTGAAATCCCGTAAATTAAATTTGATTCCTATTTTTGTCAAGATTTGAATTGAAATAGTTACTCAGGTATGCCTTGTTCTTAATAGTTAGTCTATGTTATTTAACTTGTTCTTAAAAAAAACTGTGTATACACATTAGTAGTAATCTTTTGTTTTTGAGCTTAAGTATTTAAATTCCATATTCTGAGAAGAAACTTTGTTGTTCGCAAAAAATGTTTAAATATTTTTCTAGTTAAGTGATTTTCAATTCAATCTCGATTCTAACCATTTCTTTCAGCTTGTGACCACATCCCCTAACCAAAGTCACGTTACAACCCTCTAAAGACCTTTTGATTGATGGATCATCTCAATTTATAGTGGTGGGGATGTGATTTTCATGGAAGCCTATGGTAATAACTTTTCATATTGACTGATGAGTGCTACTTACATTGTCCTTAAACACTTTGAGTGATTTGAGTGAATCTTTAGTGAGGATGTTAAACTCTATGAAATTTCGAATCGAGGTAACCACTTAGATAAGGGGAGATACCTAAAGTTTTGCATGATTAAATACTCAACTCGGAATGTTTGAAACTTTGATGTTCTTGTAACACCCCAAACCCGGCCTAGACGTTATGACCGGATCCGACGTGCCACATCAAAACGTTAAAACATTTTTTCATTCTAAGTCTAGGAAATCGTACTTGATGTTCAAAGGATTAATTCATTGAGGGTTAAAGTGAATGGAAGCTGCATACCAGGTAGGAAACCGGAAAAAGGAGGTGAGTCCATCGGACTGCTTAAGTACCAAGCTCTTTCGGATCTAATCCTAGACATGCACACCGCCATTGCCACACTCTAACATTGCGTTTATTTTTAGGTTACCATGGAAATTATGTCTATTTTAGAATAAAACGTATTTAAGTTTATAAAACATTATCATAGCAGAAGCCTTGTTTGTGATCGTGTTACTTCGAAATCAGTTTATGTTTTTGGAAAACGAACCCTAGATCTAGCCCACTTTGATAGTTAATATAATTTAAGGTCATCATGATAAGTTATAAATCGAAACCCAATTAAAAATAATCATAAGCAGCCTTATTACATAACAAAACCCAAATCATCAAAGTAAAGAAAATTGAAGTCCAAATCACCAGAAGAAATCCATATTGCAGAACGAGTGGCCACTTCGAATCCCTCACAGCTCCAAGCCCACTATGGCTGGGGATTACCTGCATGGATGAAAATAGGGGATGAGTTTGGGGAAACTCAGTGTGTAAAATTAACCCAACCATAGCCCATATCAGCTCAAACCACAGAAATAGAATAAATTGGCCTTAGCCCAGAACAGAATACAGAATTAAGCCCATAGGCCCATAACAGATCAGATCAGATAATTCATGTATATGCAAAACCCAACACATAACCAACCACATACACCCCCTTACCAACCTTTCACCATGTGGGGAGACTACTCGACCCACTCAACCGCTACACGCCATAGAAATATGCAGCATGGCTGCCAGAACAGATAATGTAACAGAGTCACCAGATACAGATAATCGTGGCAGAGCCACCAGAACAGAAATATGTGGCAGAGCCACCAGATCAGATAATTGTGGCATAGCCACCAGGACGCTTCCTCCAAAATATAACCCATGTCCCCATGCAACAAATATTCATTCATGGCATACATCATACAGATTTAAATCAACATGCTTTTCAGACAAATTAACCCTAGGGGCATATTGGTCATTTACACCTAGGGGTATCATGGTAATTTTCCATACATAAGGGTATTGTAGTGATTTAGCTACTTCTAGGGTTTTCATGCATATCCTATCCATTTACGTACTATCAGAATACTTATTGCGCATACTTACCAAATTGAGCCCGTTGGCCCATTAAGCCCACATTATCAAAATGTACGAAATCGCACGTACTGCAGTTTATTACCTTCAAAATACCAAACATACAAACCCAACTATCTTACAAGCATTTCCACACTCACAAATTCCCAAAATACCAACTTTCTGGCATTTCGGCTTTTCGGCTTTTGCCGATCTAGTCTGTGAGAGGGTGTCAGTTACACACCTGTTTTGTGACGATTCGTTGTCGAGATCCACGCACGAACTGCCTACAATTAAATCACTAACATATTACTCTAGATATCGAATTAATACTGAGTAAATAGCCCCTTACCATATTCGGCCAAACATGCTTAGAACCTTCTTGCTGTTACCTTGTTGCCGAACTATGTCTTAAATCCAAAGATCTGATCATTCCACTTGTCCAAGCCCTTGATTAGTAGCCTCTAAATCACACCATTTACCAAAGCAGAACAGTTATTACGGCTACAAGTCCAAATCGACAGCCTCCCTAACATTTAGGGATTTTGGCCTTTCCTAAAATACGAAAGAAAGACTATGTTTTGAAACTACTTACCACCGATTCCTTTGACCAATGTTTCCAATTGATGCCTACTTAAATCCAATGTCGCTCTACCCTCAAACGATCACCAAAGTCAAGCCTTCAGTGTTTTACATATTCGGCTAAGTCCCTATGAAAGTGGGGTTTTCAGTTTTATTACAACTGTGTAGAAAAAGATGAATTAATAGGGTTTTACTGTGGTCTTGTCGACAAAAACTTGAGGTTTAAAGGAGGAAAGAATCGGCCAAAGATGATAAGCAAAATAAGAGAATTTTGCTAGGAAAAATTGGCACAGAAGAAAGTGTAGCTTTCGGGATTTCGGCTTTTTATGGCCAAAGGCTATGAAGGTTTTGAAACATCTGAAGGGAAGGATGGAGATGAACAAGAGGTTAGAAGGGTTCGGCTATGAAGGAGAAAGGAGAATAAGAAAAAGGTTGATGAAGAGAGGGGAGAAAAATGAAGAGGGAAATGGTCAGCAAACGGCCCAACTTCCCCTTAATGCCGAATTTATACTGACCTTAACCCTAGCCGAATTTTGCCTCCCTAAAGCTCCCCTTGGCCGACCAACTCTTGCTCCTCAAGAGTCCATTATTCGGCCAACACAGCTCTCCCTAATCAGCTCTTAAATTCTCTCCCTTATCCCCTCCTTACTCAATCTCCTGAGCAGCTCCAACTCTTCCTAACAGTCTTTCACTTCAGTTCCACTACTTACCTTTTCCATTCATAAAAATTAATCCCTTATTTGCTGTCATTGTAACTTGAACCTGGGTCTTCCCAATCATCCACACGCCACTTATAACATTCCCAGTGGCGTCACTTAGCCACTTTACCACATGCTTCTTTGTGATTTATTTTACACAATTAATACCTAAAAGCCCAATTAACCATGTGACACCCCTAATTTGACCCTAGTCGAAAAGTGGTTTCGGGACCACAAAATCGAGTCATAGAAATAATTAGCCGTCATATTTTATGTTTATTATATGTGAATATGAATGTGTGAAAGTTTTAAGCTTCGATTTAGTCGATTGCATGTGAATTCAGCTAATAGGACTTATGTATGACACTTTTAAAATGTGATAGGTTAATCTATAAGGATCAATTAGTGCATGAAATCAAAAGGGTGGACTTGCATGTCAATTCCCCCACTTAATTAGTAGTGGCCGGCCATGACATTGAGGATAGACAAAAATGTGATGGGTAAGACATATTATAAACAATTTGTGATAACATGTTGTGGGAAGAACAATAAAATATGAGGGGAGTGGGAGGAGAAACCAAAGTTGTTTCATCCTTGCTCCCCCATTTTGCCGTACCTAGAAGAAAAAAAAAAGAAAAAAAAGGGCTTCATCCTCTTTGTTCTTCTTGACCGAAAAATGAAAGAAAGAAGAAATATGTTTTGAGGATTTCGGCAAGATAGCAAGCTAAAAATTTAAGGTATGTGCATTCGGTCATAGAGAAAATTGAATCAAAAGTTGGTTGATCTTTGTCCTCCATTGCCGTAGCCTAAAGGGAGGGAGAAGAAAGTTTGGTTGCCTTGATTTTTGGCTTAGAAGATGGCTAGAATGAGGTATGTATTGAATGATTCTTAAAAATCTATGCATGTTTGAGATGATTAGTTCAAACTCTACTTATCCCATAGATTAAACTTAGAATTTTGAGGTTTGAGATTCGGTCAATAAGCTTGAAACTCATAGTAGTTTGTTTTGGTAAGCTTGGTATACAGATGATAGATGTGTTTTGGTTTTGGTTTGATAACGATGTTAAAGATGGTGATTTTCGGTCATGTATTAACTTAAATTGTAAGTATGATTTATGGTATAATTTGTGTGATGGAATGGCCTTGAGATTTGGCTTGATTAAATGGGTAAAATGCTAAGTGTATTAAAGATGATGTAATGGATATTTCGGTTTATGTGAAGTAAATATAGATGATGATTATAAGTTGTTTTATGATTTGATAATGGTGATTAAATATTGTAGTTAAGTGTTTAGATATATATATTAATAATGAATTTAGTTGTACTTGCTATGTGAGAAATATGCAATGCTATAGGTATTTGATTATTAGATATGGTTATTTTAGGTTGATTTGTAATGGTATGATTGCATTGATGAATTGGTTTGAAAATGGTGGATAATATGTATATGAGTATTAGGATAGGGCTTTAAGTTCATATTGATAAGTATGCAGTATAGGTATTTGGTATGTACATATGTTGTTGATGTCGTATGCGTTGGTCATTTTTTTATGATTTGTAATGGTAAAAATAAATTTGTATCACTTTGTGTTATTTATATAAGTGGCTGTATTTTCGGCCATGGTAATTGGCTATCTAGGTTCCATTTATAATGGCAAGTAATGTGAGTTCTTGTTTGTGCATGTCAGTTGGGTATTAGTGAAATAAACATAAAAGTTAGTCATGGTATATTTCATAAACACATTATGCACTGAAGTTATACGATTATCAACTGTGACTATTAAAGAAGTAATGAAACAAATTCATTTGTTTTAATTAAGCTTAAGAGCTAAGAGCAAAGAGGATCAAAGTCGGATAGGGGAAAAGAGAAAGTAAACGAATAGCCGTGGATATCTAATCGTCGACCACCTCCGAGGTAAGTTTTAAGTGATTAAACGTTGAGTAAATTCAATCATAATAGGACATAATGAGTTGATTTAATAAGATATGATGTGGCCAGGATATGTCTTAAACTCAAATGGTAAGTTCATAAGTGTTTGGACTTGGAAATTTAAGAGCAAATTGTAATAATTTGCTTTGGACAGCAGCAGTAACGTGATTTTAGAAAATCACTATAAATTGTTGGTGAGAAATTATAGGCTGAATAAAATATGTAATCAAAGATTAGTTAGTCTAGTTTCTTATAAAAGAGACCGTGTAAGCAAAGAAATTTCCTATAAAGAGATATTTAAAGTTGTGTGGGACAGTGTCAGAATGACTCTGAAATCCCCTGTTCTATTTTTAGAAAATCATTATAATTTGTAAAAAAATGGTTATAAGATAAAATTTATATGCTTAGACTCCTTAATGAGTCTAGTTTCAAATGAAATCAAATAGAACACATTTTGAATTCTGTACAATGAAAGATTTGATTCGTAGTGAAGAGTGGGAAGATTAGTCAAACAGTGAAATAGGGGAAACTTTAAGAAAAATCTGGTATTTATTGGCCAAACCTAAAATTCTGGAAATTTTATGGATGGAATATATACGAGTCTATATTCAGGGAAAATTAACAGAAAGTGATTTGGAGTTTTGTAGCTCCAGTTATAAATAATTTAGTGACTATTGCTCAGGAAAGCAGCTCGTAGTGAATATGTGATTTTGTTGTAAACATGGATAAAACTTGTTTTAGTTGCTCATAAGCTATTGATTAAACCCATACGTGAATTCTAAATCGTGATATTGTAAAATGATATATGAGTGTTAGATGGATCTTTGATATTAAAATTTGTGAAATTGTAAGTTTATGAGTATTCGAATATGAAATGATAGTATGGCGTGAAATTGAATTATTCATTGGAAAATGATTGATGTAGATTCGGCCAAGACAAAGTGTATACATGATAGTATATGTGTGGTATGTGAAGTATATTTGGATAATTGTGATGAGAATACATGAAAATTTATATTTTGATTTAGGATTTCATGCGATGAATGTGAATGTGTATATATGAGATAAGGCCGAATGGCCAATGTGATGAATGTGAACATGCATAAATGTCATAAGGCCGAATGGCCAATGTGATGAATGTGAGCATGCATATGTGTGATAAGGCCGAATGGCCAATGTGATGAATATGAACATGCATATATGTGATAAAGCCAAACGGTCAATGTGAAATATATATATGAGATATGTATATGTGGTAAAGCCGAATGGCTAGTGTGAAATATATATGAGATATGTATATGTGGTAAAGCCGAATGGCTAGTGTGAAATATATATGAGATATGTATATGTAGTAAAGCCGAATGGCTAGTGTGAAATATGTAGGCGATGTGCGTATATTGCGGCCGAACGACCAAATGTGAAAGGTGTGTATTATTAGATATTTGATGAGGCAAATGAATTACAAATATGACAGTCGATGTGAATGTTGTAACATGTGATTAAATGTACATGAAACTTGGAAATATATTCCGGGTAAGACCCGATGACTACGTGTGGAGATTATGTCCGGGTAAGACCCGATGACTACGTGTGGAGATTTTGTCCGGGTGAGACCCGATAACTTCGTGTGGAGATTTCGTCTGAGCTAAAGGTCTCGCCGATAATCCGAGTAGAGGTTAAAGCTATAAGACTTCGTAATAAGAATTGCTTATAAATATATTCAATGCGAAAGGTTAAACAGGTATGTACTCCAAGTTTATATGTGAGCTTGATTTGAACTAAATCATAAGGTAGTTATGTGATGCATACGAGAGCAATCTATGAGACTATTCCTATGATTATGTGACATCGGATTAGTGTGAGAGGTTATGTGAAATCATACAATATATCTATGTCACATGAGCTCACTTTTATGGGAAAGTTTATCTGCCTATTGTATATGATGAGATGTGCATATTCGGTAAAGGGATGGTATGCCCGAAGGAAGAGTGAAATAAAAATACGAACAACTATGTTATAATTTGATTGTTATCTGTTGACACTGCTTAAAACTTACTAAGCATTGTAATGCTTACTCCGTTTACTTTGTTTTCTCTGTTTTATAGATCTCATTGTGAAGCTACAGGCTCGGGGATCGTCAGCAACTAGTCACACTATCACTATCCACTGCTTGTTACTGTTATGTTTAGAATTATTTTATGGCATGTATACAATAGACTAGTGGCGGAAGAATATTTTTGGTTAATGTATATAAGCCATGAGAAAATGGCATCTTTTGAATGTTTACTTAGAGAAGTTTAAATTTTATCCCTGGCTGTGCTTAGTACTTATTTAAATGAATGATCTTTATTTCAAGAAAAAGTTCAAAATTTTACTGTTCTGACATGAGTTACAAGTCCGGTAATGCCCCTTACCTCGACGGTTACGGGATAGGGGTGTTACAAACCAGAACCCCTTTTTTCTTATGGAATTAAAATTAATTAAAACTACTAGGTTTTACCTTAAGCTTGGGCCTTCTAGAGGCCCACTAACGTACTTAATCCTACGACAAACAAACAGGACACAGAATTTTTAAAATTTTCCAGCATTTTTAAAATTCCCGAAACTTGGGGCGTTACAACTCTACCCTCCTTAAAGAAATTTCGTCCTCGAAATTTACCTGGTCCGAACAGATGAGGGTATTGTTGCTGCATCGCCTCCTCTGGCTCCCAAGTAGCTTCCTCTCTGCCATGATTACGCCAAAGCACCTTTACTAATGGGACAGATTTCCTTTTCAGAATCTTAACATCTCGATCCAAAATTTGCACAGGCTCCTCCTCAAAAGTCAAATCAGTTTGCACCTCAATTTTTGCAACCGGCACAACATGAGTAGGGTCAGAACGATAACGCCTTAACATGGAGACGTGGAAAACATCGTGAATCCTGTCCAACTCTAGAGGTAATTCCAACTGATAAGCTACTGGGCCTACTCGCTTCAAAACCCGATAAGGCTCAATGAACCGCGGACTCAACTTGCCTTTCTTACCAAACCTCAATATCTTCTTCCAAGGAGAAACCTTTAAAAAGACCATATCCCCTACTGAGTACTCAATCTCCTTACGCTTCAAATCTGCATACGATTTTGCCTATCAGATGCTTTTTCAAATGGTCCCTAATTATTCTGACCTTAGCCTCAGTATCAGCCACCAATTCCGGTCCAAGAACTTGTCGCTCCCCTAGCTCCGTCCAACAACTAGGTGTACGACACCTTCGACCATACAGTGCTTCATACGGTGCCATTCGAATACTCGCCTGATAACTGTTATTGTACGCAAATTTTGCCAACGGTAAGTAGTCCTCCCAACTACCTCGAAAGTCAATCACGCATCCCCTTAACATGTCTTCCAGAATCTGAATGACCCTTTCCGACTTGCCATCAGTTTGGGGATGGAAACCCGTACTGAAGTTCAACCGCATCCCCAATGCCTCATGCAACCTTTTCCAAAACCAAGATGTGAATCTGGGATCCCAGTCAGAGATAATCAAAACTGGGACTCCATGAAGTCGCACAATCTCCGCCACATACAGTTTGGCTAACTTTTGAAGCGAAAAGTCAGTACGTACTGGTATGAAATTGGGCCGATTTGGTCAACCTATCCACAATCACCCATACCGAGTCTTTCTTCGATGGTGTCAACGGAAACCCACTCACAAAGTCCATGGTTACCCTCTCCCACTTCCAAAGTGGTATCTTTACCGGCTGCAACAGTCCAGAAGGTAATTGATGCTCAGCTTTAACTTGTTGGCACGTCAAACATTTTCCTACAAACTCCGTCACTTCTCGCTTAAGTCCAGGCCACCAGAACAATTTTGCAAGTCATGATACAACTTTTCCCTCTAGGATGCATGGCACATAGTACCCCATGAGCTTCCTTCAATATTGTCTGCCTCAAGTCAGAGTCCTTCGGAACACAAATTCTTCCTCGGAAACACAGAACTCCATCACCATTTAAACCGAACTCGGAAGTTTTCCCTTCCTTAACTTGTTGAAAACGAGCGACAGACTCATCTTCCAACTGCTTTTCCTTAATCTGGTCCACCCAGGTTGGACTTACTTGCAATTCAGCCAACAAACTACCATCATCATACAAACTCAAACAAGCAAACATTGCTCTCAGATCAGATACGATTCTACGACTCAAAGCATCGACTACCACATTAACATTAGCCTTTCCTGGGTGATACTCGATTGAACAGTCATAATCCTTAAGCAACTCAATCCATCTCATTTGCCTAAGGTTCAGCTCCTTCTGAGTCAACAAATACTTAAGACTCTTATGGCTGTGTATATAATGCACCTCTCTCCGTACAGGTAATGTCTCTAAATCTTAAGTGCAAAAACCACTTCTGCTAATTCCAAATCATGAGTAGGATAGTTCCCCTCGAGAGGCTTAAGCTGCCGTGACGCATATTCAACCACCTTACCCTCCTACATTAACACGCAGCCCAAACCTACATGTGATGCGTCGCTGTACACAGTAAAATCCTTCCCAGACTCCGGCTGAATTAACACAGGTGCTTTAGTCAAAACTTTCTTCAACTTTTCAAAAGCTTCCTGCTGGGTCTCAGTCCATACAAATGGTACCCCTTTCCTTATGAGTTTAGTCAAAGGTGCAGCCGATACCGAAAAACCTTTCACAAACCTTCTGTAGTATCCTGCCAATCCCAGGAAACTCCATATCTCTGATACTGACCTAGGTGGCTTCCACTCCAAAAATGCTTCAATTTTTCGAGGATCCACCTTAATCCCCTCAGCAGAGACCACATGTCCTAAGAAAGTTACCTCCCTCAACCAGAATTCACACTTGCTGAACTTTGCATAAAGTTCCTTCTCCCTTAACACTTGTAGCACTATACGGAGATGCTCATCATGCTTTGCTTCCGTTTCAGAATATACCAGAATATCGTCAATAAATATGACTACAAATTGAATCAAAAATGGTTGAAACACCCGATTCATCAGATCCATAAATGTCGCAGGAGCGTTCGTCAACAGAAATGGCATAACCAGAAATTCGTAATGACCATACCGAGTCCTGAATGCCGTCTTATGGATATCCGTCTCCTTGACCCTTAACTGATGATATCCAGATCTAAGGTCGATATTAGAAAATACAGAAGCCCCCTTAAGCTGGTCAAATAGATCGTCAATCCTTAGTAATGGATACTTATTCTTAATGGTCAGTTTGTTTCACTAGCGATAGTCAAGCACATCCGCATTGTACCATCCTTCTTCTTCACGAATAACACCGGTGCTCCCTATGGAGACACGCTTGGCCTAATAAAGTCCCTATCCAACAACTCTTGAATTTGTGCCTTTAGCTCTACCAACTCCTTTGGTGCCATCCTATACGGTGCGATAGACACTGGCGCCGTTCCAGGCAACAAGTCGATTCCAAACTCCATATCTCGGTTTGGAGGTAATCCTGGAAGCTCCTCCGGAAAAACATCTTGAAACTCCTTTACGGTCTTGACCTTATCCACTGTCAATCCCTTCTCTTCCAACTGGCTTACGAATGCCAAATAGGCCGCACAACCTTTCGAATCCACTTTTCGGCCCTCAATGCCGACACCACATTAGACAAATAATCCCTTCGCTCACCTATCATCATAACCTCCTCACCCTCCGTGGTCCTTAACACCATTCGTTTTGCAGCACAATCCAAAGTCACCCTATGCTTAACAAGCCAGTCCATTCCCAGAATGAGGTCAAACTCTCCGAATGGCAACTCCATTAGATCTCTAGGAAAGATCCTACCTTGAGTTTCTAGGGGTACATCCCTATACAGTTTGTCTACCCTAACCGAATGGCCCAAAGGACTTAACACAAAGACCCCACTCACTATCTTTTCAGAATGCACTCCCACTGACCCAGATATGGCACATGCAACATAGGAATGAGTAGATCCAATATCCACCAAAGCAGTATACGACATGCTAGAAACCAAAAACGTACCAGTTATGACGTTAGGTGCGTCGCCCTCCTCTCGACGACGAGCCGCATACACCAACGCTGGCTGTCGAGCCTCAGCATTTTTGGCACCCCTGCCAGGCGCCCCTCGACCTCGACCTCGACCATTTCCATTTCCATTTCCACCCCAACCTTGTCCACGTCCTCTCGGTGGTTGTGGTCCACCTCTCGCGGGTTGAACAACCCTCTGTACAGCAACCTGAGCCTGATCAACTCTCTGTGGGCAGTCTTTAACTCTATGCTCCATAGATCCACATCAGAAACAAGCACCGGAACGTTTCCTACACTCACCCAAATGTACCTTTCCATAGTCTCCACAAATTGGCGGTCTAACCACATTCACCGGAGCTGCTCGAACTGGCTCCTCCACTCTCGCCCTTTTGACATTCTTATTTGCTCCACCCGAAGGTCCAGGATCCCTCCGGAAATGGTTTCCATCTTTCTCACGATTCTGCCTGTCAGTACGCTTTACCTCCTCAGCTATCTTAGCTTTTTCCACCAAAACCGCGAAATCCCGCTCCCTCTGCAGAGCAATCAGCACCTTAAGGTCATCTCTGAGTCCATCCTCAAAGCGAACGCTACGCTCATACTCCGTAGCGACTATCCCCACAGCATACTGGCTCAGCCTCAGAAACTCAGCCTCATACTCAGCAACAGTTTTGCATCCTTGGACCAGATTCAGGAATTCCTTCCTGCGGGCATCCACATAACTTGCCCCGATGTACTTTCCTTTAAAGGCTGTCTTAAACAGCTCCCAAGTAACCCCATCAGCTGGGGTTCCATCCCTCACGGTGAGCCACCACTGATAGGCCTCATCTCGCAGCAGCGATATGGCCCCCTTCAGCTTCTGCTCCACCGAGCAGTCCAAATCATCCATAATTCGTTCTGTGGCCTCAAACCAATATTTCACCACATTCGGGGCTACACCAGATACGCCCCTAAAGATCTCCGCTCCGTTAGCTCGAAGTCTTTCAGAAATCGATCCTCGAATTTCGTTGCCCGAACTTGCCCCGGTAACCCTTTCTAGAACTCGAAGCATAGCCTACGATAGGGCGTCATCCCCGGCACCACGATCATGAGACTCCACTTCTGTTGCCGATGGTACCGGTGCATCTGCCGCCGACACATGTCCCGAAGATTAAGATACCACTCGAGCCCTTCCTCGGCCACGTCCACGGCCTCTTCTGTAACATCCCTATCCCGTGACCGTCGCCTGAATAGGTAAGGGGCATTACCGGGCTTGTAACTCATGTCAGAACCGTAAAATTTTGAACTTTTTCTTGAAATAAAGGTCATTCATTTAGATAAGTACTAAGCACAGCCAGGGATAAAATTTAAACTTCTCTAAGTAAACATTCAAAAGATGCCATTTTCGCATGGCTTATATACATTAACCAAAATATTCTTCCACCACTAGTCTATTTTATACATGCCATAAGATAATCCAAAACATAGCAGTACCAAACAGTGGATAGTGATAGTGTGACTAGTTGCTGACGATCCCCGAGCCTGTAGCTTTGCAACGAGATCTATAAAACAGAGGAAACAGAGTAAACGGAGTAAGCATTACAATGCTTAGTAAGTTTTAAGCAGTGTCAACAGATAACAATCAAATTATAACATAGTTGTTCGTATTTTTATTTCACTCTTCCTTCGGGCATACCATCCCTTTACCGAATATGCACATCTCATCATATACAATAGGCAGATAAACTTTCACATAAATGTGAGCTCATGTGACATAGATATATCGTATGATTTCACATAACCTCTCACACTGATCCGATGTCACATAATCATAGGAATAGTCTCATAGATTGCTCTCGTATGCATCACATAACTACCTTATGATTTAGTGCAAATCAAGCTCACATATAAACTTGGAGTACATACCTGTTTAACCTTTCGCATTGAATATATTTATAAGCAATTCTTATTACGAAGTCTTACCCGGACATAATCTTCACACGAAGTCATCGGGTCTTTAGAGCTCGGATATAGTACGAGCACGAAGCTTACGGACATTAATCAGTGATAATATTCTCGCATAAAGCCTGCGGGGTTTTAACCCGGATATAGTACTAACACAAATGCCCTTCGGGACTTATCACATTTATACACTTTCACATCCATCACGTTGGCCACTCGGCCCTGTCACATATATACACTTTCACATTCATCACATCGACCATTAGGCCTTATCACATATATACACTTTCACATTCATCACATCGGCCATTAGGCCTTATCACATATATACACTTTCACATTCATCACATCGGCCATTAGGCCTTATCACATATATACACTTTCACATTCATCACATCGAATCCTAAATCAAAATATAGATTTTCATGTATTCACATCACAATTATCCAAATATACTTCACATACCACATATACTTTCACGTATACACACTGTCTTGGCTGAATCTACATCTATCATTTTCCAATATCACAATTTAGAATTCACGTATGGGTTTAATCAATAGCTTATGAGCAACTAAAACAAGTTTATCAAGGTTTACAACACAATCTCAAATTCAGCACAAGCTGTTTTTCCTGAGCAATAGTCACTAAATTATTTATAACTGGAGCTACAAAACTCCAAATCACTTTCCGTTAATTTTTCCTGAATATAGACTCCTATATCTTCCATCCATAAAATTTCCAGAATTTTAGGTTTGGCCAATCAATACCATATTTTTCTTAAAGTTTCCCCTGTTTCACTGTTTGACTAATCTGACCACTCTTCACTACGAATTAAATTTCTCATTTTACAGAATTCAAAATGTGTTGTATTTGATTTCATTTGAAACTAGACTCATTAAGGAGTCTAAGCATATAAATTTTATCTTATAACCATTTTTGTACAATTTATAATGATTTTCTAAAAACAGAACAGAGGATTACAGTGTCATTCTGCGCTGTCTCACACAACTTTAAGTATCTCATTATCGGAAATTCCTTTGCTTACATGGTTTCTTTTATAAGAAACTAGACTCATTAAGCTTTAATTTCATGTCTCATTCAGCCTCTAATTCAAATCCATAAATTTATGGTGATTTTCTAAATTCATGTTACTGCTGCTGTCCTAAGCAGGTTTATCACAAATTTACTCTTCTGAAATATCCTTTTTAGCACTTCATAATATCATATCCATTTGGCAACATATCATATCAATAACTTACCTATACTTCATAATAGCCATTAGGCTATATGCATAAAAATTTACAATAGAGTTATGATTCTTTTAATATGTGCTTAACATATCATACTCAATCACATTATAGGCTTTAATACTTAAAACTTACAAAGGAATCAAACTCAATTACTTAAGAACTTACCTCGGAAGTTGTCGAACGATTACAGATCGACTATTCGGTTAGGTAGCTTTCTCTCTTATCCGAATTAGACTCCCTCAGCTCTTGAGCTTGAATAAACAAATTTAATCTATTACAAACCAATTATACAAAATCATGGCCGAATACAATAAGAGGACTAACTAGATTCTACTAGCCACTCATTGCTCTATTATTAACCTTACTTAATTATAAACACATTCGGCAACTACCTCAACCTCATTTAATACAATTAACACCGAATTTCTCATGTAAAAAGTACCATTGCCGAATATCATTTAGTTCACCTTAATCCATCTCATGATCGAATGCCTCTAAGCTTAATATCATGGTATCGTAACTCAACATTTATCAATATGTCATTAACAAAGTATGCTCATATCAAATTTACTCCCAATTACATCTCAAAATTCAACAAGCTTATAACTCATTAATAATTAAATTCCATTTCAAAGTATCAAAACATTATCAAATGTATACTCATCCTAAATGACCGAATGCACATTAACTAAGCACTTAACAATTTTCTTTAGCCATTGAACTCATTCGGCAATGATAAGGATAAATTTAACAAACCTTAAATTTAACTTATAATTGTACATATCTCATTCAAAACACCCACACCAATTTATTATCCAATCAACCGTATCCGAAAACCTATCATACAATTAAAACCCTTGTTCAAATTTTTATTCATTATAATACCATGGCTGAATCCCTCAATTAGCTAACATAGCCTCTTGTTTTCAATCTAAACACGTATATACAACCTAAATCCCTCTTTTAACACATAATTCACTATCTTGGAACTCCTTTCTTAACTAATTTAACTTAGTCCAAAGCCGAATGCTATTTGAGCATTAAGCTCATGTTCTTTTTATTATTAAACAAGTATTATAACTCAACTAACTTCATTAGCCGACTACTCAAGCTCATTTGAGCCACATATAGTAATTTAGTTTGTTTATACTCAATTAGAAACATTTGTCCTCACAAATTATCAAAACATACACAATGTAACCCATTGAGCTCATGATCGAATGCTTCATGCATCCCAAACACAAAATCACATACATGGGTCATTTTAGGAGCTTTAAAACCAATTTAAATTTCTCAAAATCCAAAGAAAAACATATGAAATCATACCTTAATTCCCAATACAAGATGGCCGAATGCCTTAGGTGTTTTTCCTTCCATTTTTCTTTTTTCCTTTCCTTATGGTTTCGGCAAGATGAAAAAAAGATGATGGGACTTTGTTTTTATCACCCTCCATCTCCTTATTTTATTACTAACCCCTTATTTTATTATTTCTAACATAAACCATTAACACAACATGTCTATGACATGTTTTACCCATCACCCTTTGTCATGGCCGGCCATTAGTAATTAAATGGGGGAAATTGACATGCGAGTCCACCCCTTTGATTACATGCACTAATAGATCCTTATAGATTAACCTATCGTATTTCAAAAGTATCACACATAAGTCCTATTAACTAAATTCACATGCAATTAACTAAATCAAAGCTTAAAACTTTCACACATTCATATTCACATATTTTAGACAATAATTATCATATTCAAATAATTTGGTGACTCGGTTTAGCGGTCTCGAAACCGGTTTAGCGGTCTCGAAACCGCTTTCCGACTAGGGTCAATTTAGGGCTGTCACAACTCTCCCCCACTTAAGAAATTTTCGTCCTCGAAAATTTCTACCGATGCATAGTTTAGGATAACGTCCTCTTATTGAATTATATCCACAAAGACATTAGCTCATCGATAGCAATTGTAATTCATTATTGATTTCGCATCGATCTATAAAATCATTTTCTTATCTTGAAACAAATACATAAACATTTCTACAAGTATGCACATATATCTCATTTTCTTGATTTCATAAGTAATAATCACTTAATTTAATTCACAATTGCATCTCAAACACATATTAAGTAGATATTAATATGTATAATTCACATCATCAACCCACATATTTGTAACCCACATTTTCATTCATGTATAAGCTGTAACCTGACCGAAAGTACACATATACTCAAACATCCCAATAAATATCCTTTATCACTCCATCATATCTCACTATTCAACTTAACCTATTTCCAACAGAAAATCAACTTCCACATACCTGAACATTGAGTTCTTTTAGCACATTCAATCACCGTTAACGATACCCGTATACAATCGATTTGGCATCAAGCCTCATATTGTATACCGGCATGGGATTTATTTTAGCACATAACCCATATATCCAAAATTATCAGCATTCATCACAAATTCTTACAGACTTTCAAATGTCAAACTTAATCGAAATAATTTCTTGAATATGATTAACAAAAAAAATAGGGGTCATTTAGCAATAGCACATATGACTTCATATACCAAGCATTCCATAGACTAAATTCATAACACATTTACAACATGAATTCATTTCTTAACAACATATCCACCATCTTTTTACTTTCATCTGATTTTCTCATACCTTCCGTACATACCTGTATCACTTATTCTGATCTTACTTAATTTATCATCTTAAATATACCTGTTGAATCATTCGAGATCATTACGGATACTCATTAAGCACATATAGCTCTTACAATGCCATATCCTAGATATGGTCTTACATATTTTCACATATCGAGCCGATGCCATGTCCCAGACATGGTCTTACACACTATCTCAAATCAATGCCTTCGTTCCAGACGAGGTCTTACATGAATTCCACTTCACACACTTAGTGCCCACTGACCGATCTCGCACTCATAGTGCTCGGTTAAAGGAATTCGCACACACACAGTGCCTCTAATCATTCACACACATAGTGCTCTTATTCATTCGTTATTACACATTGAAATGACTTAACCAAGTCTATAAACATCATGTATGTACACTTGTAAACATATCATCTCATTTAAATTTGAATTCGTATAGTAATGAACACTTAAACTTTGCTCAAATTACCGGCACGAAGCCTACTAGGCACGAAGGCCCGAATACACGTCACCAGCATGATTGCTCTTCGGGACCTAGCCCGGATATAACACCAGCACGAATGCTCTTCGGGGTTTAGCACGGATATATCACTAGCACGAATGCTCTTCGGAACTTAGTCCGGATACATCACTAGCACGAATGCTCTTCGGGATTTAACCTGGATATATCACTAGCACGAATGCTCTTTGGAACTTAGTCCGGATATATCACTAGCACGAATGCTCTTCGGAACTTAGTCCGGATACATCACTAGCACGAATGCTCTTCGGAACTTAGTCCAGATACATCACTAGCACGAATGCTCTTCGGAACTTAGTCCGGATACATCACTAGCACGAATGCTCTTCGGGATTTAGCCCGGACAATTTCACTCTCAATTCTCATGTACATATACCCATATAGCAATACACATTAGTAAATCATTTACATTACTTGAATACAAACACAACATGCTTATCGACCATTCAACTTCCAGTTCCATAGCCACATACAAAAATCACATTTATAGTCATAACACTCTTTCAAAATTGCATCACTTATACCCTTATAATTCAATCCAAATCGAAATTCAAATACGAGTACATGATACATACCTGATCAACTTAATAATTTAGGCATATCTAAGTGAAGTTATATCGCAGATTCTCATAGTCAGAAGCTTGCTAGAGCTCGATCGGGATCAAGATTCATTACAATACAGCAAACACATTTTAATAGTCAAAAATCATCACACTATCATTTTATCACTTTATGGCATGTATAAATAGACTCACGCGTGCTACGTTAGTCCTAGAATCGACTAAACCGTAGCTCTGATACCAATAAATTTGTAACACCCCTATCCCGTGACCGTCACCGGAATAGGTAAGGGACATTACCGGGCTTGTAACTCATGTCAGAACCGTAAAATTTTGAACTTTTTCTTGAAATAAAGGTCATTCATTTAGATAAGTACTAAGCACAGCCAGGGATAAAATCTAAACTTCTCTAAGTAAACATTCAAAAGATGCCATTTTCGCATGGCTTATATACATTAACCAAAATATTCTTCCACCACTAGTCTATTTTATACATGCCATAAGATAATCCAAAACATAGCAGTACCAAACAGTGGATAGTGATAGTGTGACTAGTTGCTGACGATCCCCGAGCCTGTAGCTTTGCAATGAGATCTATAAAACAGAGGAAACAGAGTAAACGGAGTAAGCATTACAATGCTTAGTAAGTTTTAAGCAGTGTCAACAGATAACAATCAAATTATAACATAGTTGTTCGTATTTTTATTTCACTCTTCCTTCGGGCATACCATCCCTTTACCGAATATGCACATCTCATCATATACAATAGGCAGATAAACTTTCACATAAATGTGAGCTCATGTGACATAGATATATCGTATGATTTCACATAACCTCTCACACTGATCCGATGTCACATAATCATAGGAATAGTCTCATAGATTGCTCTCGTATGCATCACATAACTACCTTATGATTTAGTGCAAATCAAGCTCACATATAAACTTGGAGTACATACCTGTTTAACCTTTCGCATTGAATATATTTATAAGCAATTCTTATTACGAAGTCTTACCCAGACATAATCTTCACATGAAGTCATCGGGTCTTTAGAGCTCGGATATAGTACGAGCACGAAGCTTACGGACATTAATCAGTGATAATATTCTCGCATAAAGCCTGCGGGGTTTTAACCCGGATATAGTACTGACACAAATGCCCTTCGGGACTTATCACATTTATACACTTTCACATCCATCACGTTGGCCACTCGGCCCTGTCACATATATACACTTTCACATTCATCACATCGGCCATTAGGCCTTATCACATATATACACTTTCACATTCATCACATCGAATCCTAAATCAAAATATAGATTTTCATGTATTCACATCACAATTATCCAAATATACTTCACATACCACATATACTTTCACGTATACACACTGTCTTGGCTGAATCTACATCTATCATTTTCCAATATCACAATTTAGAATTCACGTATGGGTTTAATCAATAGCTTATGAGCAACTAAAACAAGTTTATCAAGGTTTACAACACAATCTCAAATTCAGCACAAGCTGTTTTTCCTGAGCAATAGTCACTAAATTATTTATAACTGGAGCTACAAAACTCCAAATCACTTTCCGTTAATTTTTCCTGAATATAGACTCGTATATCTTCCATCTATAAAATTTCCAGAATTTTAGGTTTGGCCAATCAATACCAGATTTTTCTTAAAGTTTCCCCTGTTTCACTGTTTGACTAATCTGACCACTCTTCACTACGAATCAAATTTCTCATTTTAAATAATTCAAAATGTGTTGTATTTGATTTCATTTGAAACTAGACTTATTAAGGAGTCTAAGCATATAAATTTTATCTTACAACCATTTTTGTACAATTTATAATGATTTTCTAAAAACAGAACAGAGGATTACAGTGTCATTCTGCGCTGTCTCACACAACTTTAAGTATCTCATTATCGGAAATTCCTTTGCTTACACGGTTTCTTTTATAAGAAACTAGACTCATTAAGCTTTAATTTCATGTCTCATTCAGCCTCTAATGTAAATCCATAAATTTATGGTGATTTTCTAAATTCATGTTACTGCTGCTGTCCTAAGCAGGTTTATCACAAATTTACTCTTCTGACATATCCTTTTTAGCACTTCATAATATCATATCCATTTGGCAACATATCATATCAATAACTTACCTATACTTCATAATAGCCATTAGGCTATATGCATAAAAATTTACAATAGAGTTATGATTCTTTTAATATGTGCTTAACATATCATACTCAAACACATTATAGGCTTTAATACTTAAAACTTACAAAGGAATCAAACTCAATTACTTAAGAACTTACCTCGGAAGTTGTCAAACGATTACAGATCGACTATTCGGTTAGGTAGCTTTCTCTCTTATCCGAATTAGACTCCCTCAGCTCTTGAGCTTGAATAAACAAATTTAATCTATTACAAACCAATTATACAAAATCATGGCCGAATACAATAAGAGGACTAACTAGATTCTACTAGCCACTCATTGCTCTATTATTAACCTTACTTAATTATAAACACATTCGGCAACTACCTCAACCTCATTTAATACAATTAACACCGAATTTCTCATGTAAAAAGTACCATTGCCGAATATCATTTAGTTCACCTTAATCCATCTCATGATCGAATGCCTCTAAGCTTAATATCATGGTGTCGTAACTCAACATTTATCAATATGTCATTAACAAAGTATGCTCATATCAAATTTACTCCCAATTACATCTCAAAATTCAACAAGCTTATAACTCATTAATAATTAAATTCCATTTCAAAGTATCAAAACATTATCAAATGTATACTCATCCTAAATGACCGAATGCACATTAACTAAGCACTTAACAATTTTCTTTAGCCATTGAACTCATTCGGCAATGATAAGGATAAATTTAACAAACCTTAAATTTAACTTATAATTGTACATATCTCATTCAAAACACCCACACCAATTTATTATCCAATCAACCATATCCGAAAACCTATCATACAATTAAAACCCTTGTTCAAATTTTTATTCACTATAATACCATGGCCGAATCCCTCAATTAGCTAACATAGCCTCTTGTTTTCAATCTAAACACGTATATACAACCTAAATCGCTCTTTTAACACATAATTCACTATCTTGGAACTCCTTTCTTAACTAATTTAACTTAGTCCAAAGCCGAATGATATTTGAGCATTAAGCTCATGTTCTTTTTATTATTAAACAAGTATTATAACTCAACTAACTTCATTAGCCGACTACTCAAGCTCATTTGAGCCACATATAGTAATTTAGTTTGTTTATACTCAATTAGAAACATTTCTCCTCACAAATTATCAAAACATACAGAATGTAACCCATTGAGCTCATGATCGAATGCTTCATGCATCCCAAACACAAAATCACATACATGGGTTATTTTAGGAGCTTTAAAACCAATTTAAATTTCTCAAAATCCAAAGAAAAACATATGAAATCATACCTTAATTCCCAATACAAGATGGCCGAATGCCTTAGGTGTTCTTCCTTCCATTTTTCCTTTTTCCTTTCCTTATGGTTTCGGCAAGATGAAAAAAAGATGATGGGACTTTGTTTTTATCACCCTCCATCTCCTTATTTTATTACTAACCCCTTATTTTATTATTTCTAACATAAACCATTAACACAACATGTCTATGACATGTTTTACCCATCACCCTTTGTCATGGCCGGCCATTAGTAATTAAATGGGGGAAATTGACATGCAAGTCCAACCCTTTGATTACATGCACTAATAGATCCTTATAGATTAACCTATCGTATTTCAAAAGTGTCACACATAAGTCCTATTAACTAAATTCACATGCAATTAACTAAATCAAAGCTTAAAACTTTCACACATTCATATTCACATATTTTAGACAATAATTATCATATTCAAATAATTTGGTGACTCGGTTTAGCGGTCCCGAAACCGCTTTCCTACTAGGGTCAATTTAGGGCTGTCACATCTTCCACGAGTGGCTCTTGTACTCATATCGTATTATCTGATTATGAATTTTATGCATTAATATCATTCCAATGTTTATTACAGATGTTTTATGATTCAGACAGTAATTTAGAGTTGGTTTTCACAGAATAGATGTCTAGCTACAGTTTCAGTCTTTTAGCAAGCTTTTCTAGGAATTCGATAGCATCCTATCTAGAGTATTCTAGTAAAGTTTCAGTACAGACAAATAATTCAGAATATATTCAGAAAGATTCAGAATACTTATAGGCTTGGGCCGGAGATTCAGAATGCCACCTTTAGAAGTCCAGATTTTAAAAACAGAATTTTTTTTGAAATCTTCGTTTTTGTAAACCCATTCCACAGCCGAGTTGTTGCAACTTGGCTCTGATACCACAAAATATAACACCCCAAACTCGGCCTAGACGTTATGACCAGATCCGACGTGCCACATCAAAATGTTAAAAACATTTTTTTCATTCTAAGTCTAGGAAATCGTACTTGATGTTCAAAGGATTAATTCATTGAGGGTTAAAGTGAATGGAAGCTGCGTACCAAGTAGGAAACCGGAAAAAGGAGGTGAGTCCATCGGACTGCTTAAGTACCAAGCTCTTTCGCATCCAATCCTAGACATGCACACCGCTATTGCCACACTCTAACATCGCATATATTTAGGTTACCATTGAAATTATGTCTATTTTAGAATAAAACGTATTTAAGTTTATAAAACATTATCATAGCAGAAGCCTTGTTTGTAATCGTGTTACTTCGAAATCAGTTTATGTTTTTGGAAAATGAACCCTAGATCTAGCCCACTTTGATAGTTAATATAATTTAAGGTCATCATGATAAGTTATAAATCGAAACCCAATTAAAAATAATCATAAGCGGCCTTATTACATAACAAAACCCAAATCATCAAAGTAAAGAAAATTGAAGTCCAAATCACCAGAAGAAATCCATATTGCAGAACGAGTGGCCACTCCGAATCCCTCACAGCTCCAAGCCCACTATGGCTGGGGATTACCTACATGGATGAAAATAGGGGATGAGTTTGGGGAAACTCAGTGTGTAAAATTAACCCAACCATAGCCCATATCAGCTCAAACCATAAAAATAGAATAAATTGGCCTTAGCCCAGAACAGAATACAGAATTAAGCCCATAGGCCCATAACAGATCAGATCAGATATTTCATGTATATGCAAAACCCAACACATAACCAACCACATACACCCCCTACCAACCTTTCACCATGTGGGGAGACTACTCGACCCACCCAACCGCTACACGCCACAGAAATATGCAGCATGGCTGCCAGAACAGATAATGTGACAGAGTCACCAGATATAGATAATCGTGGCAGAGCAACCAGAACAGAAATATGTGGCAGAGCCACCAGATAGATAATTGTGGCATAGCCACCAGGACGCTTCCTCCAAAATATAACCCATGTCCCCATGCAACAAATATTCATTCATGGCATACATCATACAGATTTAAATCAACATGCTTTTCAGACAAAATTAACCCTAGGGGCATATTGGTCATTTACACCTAGGGGTATCATGGTAATTTCCCATACATAAGGGTATTGTAGTGATTTAGCTACTTCTAGGGTTTTCATGCATATCCTATCCATTTACGTACTATCAGAATACTTACCACGCATACTTACCAAATTGAGCCCGTTGGCCCATAAACCTGATTTTTGGCCCATTAAGCCCACATTATCAAAATGTACTAAATCTCACATACTGCAGTTTATTACCTTCAGAATGCCAAACATACAAACCCAACTATCTTACGAGCATTCGCACACTCGTAAATTCCTAAAATACCAACTTTTCGGCATTTCGGCTTTTCAGCTTTTACCGATCTAGTCTATGAGAGGGTGTCAGTTACACACCTGTTTTGCGACGATTCGTTGTCGAGATCCACGCACGAACTACCTACAATTAAATCACTAACATATTACTCTAGATATCGAATTAATACTGAGTAAATAGCCCCTTACCATATTCGGCCAAACATGCTTAGAACCTTCTTGCTGTTACCTTGTTGCCGAACTATGTCTTAAATCCAAAGATCTGATCGTTCCACTTGTCCAAGCCCTTGATCAGCAGCCTCTAAATCACACAATTTACCAAAGCAGAACAGTTATTACAACCCCTTAGGGCTACAAGTCCAAATCGACAGCCTCCCTAACATTTAGGGATTTTGGCCTTTCCTAAAATACGAAAGAAAGACTATGTTTTGAAACTACTTACCACCGATTCCTTCGACCAATGTTTCCAATTGATTCCTACTTAAATCCAATGCCGCTCTACCCTCAAATGATCACCAAAGTCAAGCCTTCAGTGTTTTCAATATTCGGCTAAGTCCCTATGAAAGTGGGGTTTTCGGCTTTTTTGCAACTGTGTAGAAAAAGATGGATTAATAAGGTTTTACTGTGGTCTTTTCGACAAAAACTTGAGGTTTAAAGGAGGAAAGAATAGGCCAAAGATGATAAGAAAAATAAGAGAATTTTACTAGGAAAAATCGGCACAGACGAAAGTGTAGCTTTCGGGATTTCGGCTTTTTATGGCCAAAGGCTATGAAGGTTTTGAAACTTCTGAAGGGAAGGATGGAGATGAACAAGAGGTTAAAAGGGTTCGGCTATGAAGGAGAAAGGAGAATAAGAAAAAGGTTGATGAAGAGAGGGGAGAAAAATGAAGAGGGAAATGGTCAGCAAACGACCCAACTTCCCCTTAATGCCAAATTTATAATGACCTTAACCCTAGCCGAATTTTGCCTCCCTAAAGCTCCCCTTGGCCGGCCAACTCTTGCTCCTCAAGAGTCCATTATTCGGCCAACACAGCTCTCCCTAATCAGCTCCTAAATTCTCTCCCTTATCCCCTCCTTACTCAATCTCCTGGGCAACTCCAACTCTTCCTAACAGTCTTTCACTTCAGTTCCACTACTTACCTTTTCCATTCATAAAAATTAATCCCTTATTTGCTGTCATTGTGACTTGAACCTGGGTCCTCCCAATCATCCACACGACACTTATAGCATTCCCAGTAGCGTAACTTAGCCACTTTACCACATGCTTCCTTGTGATTTATTTTACACAATTAATACCTAAAAGCCCAATTAACCAGAACCCCTTTTTCTTATGGAATTAAAATTAATTAAAACTATCGGGTTTTACCTTAAGCTTGGGCTTTCTAGAGGCCCACTAACGTACTTAATCCTACGACAAACAAATAGGGCACAAAATTTTTAAATTTTTCCAACATTTTTAAAATTCCCGAAATTTGGGGCGTTACAGTTCTTTCAGTTGAATTTTCAATGTATGATTACCTATAGATTATTTTGAGATATTATCGATAGAAATTATAGGTTGAGAAGAATTTATATTGAATATGTGTTGAGAATTTTGCTTGAGGACAAGCAAATACTTAAGTGGGGGTATTTGATAAACCGTAATTTATACATATTTTTACCCCATGGTTAATGCATTTTATGGATGATTTTTCTTTAGAATTGGTGAATTCGATGCTCCTAATGCCTTAATTTCATGTTTTATACTTAGATGCGCATAGGAGAGCGAAAGGAACGAGAAACGAGCCAAAAACTGAGAAAATGGGCCAAAGTACGAAATCAACACGGCCTAGACTTCCTCACACGAGTAGACCACGTGGCCGTGTCAATTTGGCAGAATCGAAGCACGACTCACACGGGTAGACCACACGCCCGTGCCTATTTAACAGGCTTGACCACGGCCTGAAGTAATCCCACACGGGCGTGTCCTTGCCAAGCCCAAGTTGAGTCCAATTCGGAAAAGGCTAATTTTGAGGCCTTTTAGGCATTCTAAAGCCTATAAATACACCCTAAAGGAAGAGGAAAGGGGACACGGAGAGAAGGAGGCAGGGAACTGCTCAAGGGAAGCCGATTGATCCATCTCAGAAGCCGGAGTCACCATCAAGACTGAAGATCTCCCCTCAATTTCCCTTCAGGAGTTTTGGGTTTTCTTTATGTTTTGTATTCATTAGTCTTCTGAGATGTTTTCCTTTTTAGTTATGAATTAAATCCCCTAAATACCTAAGGGGAATGAAACCTAAGACAAATCTTGTTATTATTTTCTGAATTGTATGATAAATATTTAACTTGTTCTTAATTATGTGTTCTTAATTCTTATTTTAATATCCCAGGATACTGATTCAAGATAAGCTCTTATTCAAAGGAGGAATAAACCCTGTCTAAGAGTAAATTTGTCATAATTAAGCGAAGTTGATTGCGCGCCTAGACATAGAGTGACAAGATTTTTCCAGATTAGGGTGACATCTAATAAGGGGATCCATAGATCGAGTTAATGCAACCCTAATGTAACACCCCGAACCCGAGTCCGACACCGGAGTCGAACACGAGGTGTTAACAAACTTTGAAAAATTTCCAGACACTGCCCAATCTGTGTACTAGTCGCTTTAAAAATCATATCTTGAGCTTCACAACTCGAAAATCAGTTTCGTGATTTTTCCCTGAAAATAGACTCATATGCCCATCTACATATTTTTTTCTAGAATTTTTGATCAGGCCAATTAGTCCAGTTTATTAGTTAAACTCTCCCATGTTACAGGGATCGACTACCCTGACCTTTGCGCACTACGACTTGGATATCTCCTTGTACAGGGCTCCAATACTGATGATGTTTGTTTCTATAGAAACTAGACTCATAGAGGAATCTATACATATATGGTATGACTCCTAATTATCTCTGGTTAATTTATAATCAATTTCCAAAGTCGGAACAAGGAATCCAGAACCCGTTCTGGCCCTGTCTCACGAGAACCTAAATATCTCTTAACATACTGTCCATATGATTGTTTCGTTACTTTCCTATGAAAGTAGATTCTTCAAGGTTTGTTTACATAATTTATTCACTATTTAATTCCATTCCTACTATTTTTAGTGATTTTCCAAATCTACGTCACTGATGCTGTCAGCATCTACCTTTAAGGTAGGCTTTACCTATTTCATGGTTCAACTAGCCCTTTTTGCATACATAGCACAATTTATGAAAGTGATTAACCATCCCCGTGGCCAATCCTTGTCAAGCATATCCACACCAAATGATTATAACATTATACTCAAACACATATAAGCCATTTTCGCATGGCTATCCAAAACTTACACATCACATAAAGTACTCAAAAAACAACAATGGGTCGTCCTATACATGCCATATCAAAATTCAACCAAAAGAGTACCCAAAAGAGCCTTTGATAGTGTGGGCGACTTCGACTTCAAGATCCCGAGTCCGATAGCTGGAGAACCAAAAATCTATAAAACAGAGGAGCAATGGAACGAAGTAAGCAATTTATGCTTAGTAAGTTTTGAGCAAGAAATTCCAGCATAACGAAAGCATAGCACACATTTAGCTAAACGGAATATTTCATAATACACAATTTTTCCGATATCAAACTTACTTCACAACGTTAACCCTTATGTACATACACAAAAGACCAACTTAGCCGAAGGCCGGTAGCTCGTTCATCAACTGAACGAATATTTATTTGTAAGGGCTCGATTAAATTCAACACATACGTAACATATCCCAATATTGGGATGTTTTTCGAGTATTAGCTGGAATTTTACAGCAAGCTCATTCATTACCAAAATCACGTACCTTCGGAATTTAACCGGATATAGCTCCTCGTTCAAGTGCCTTCGGGACATAGCCCGGTTATAGTAACTCATACAATGCCTTCGGGACTTAACCCGGATTTTAAAACTCGCACGAATGCCTTCGGGACTTAACCCGGAATTAGTATCTCGCACAAAGGCCTTCGGGACTTAACCCGGAATTAATAACTCGCACAAATGCCTTCGGATCTTAGTCCGGATATAGTCACTTAGCACAAAGCCTTCGGGACTTAGCCCGGACAGCATTCAATTAATCATGCACATCTAACAATAATTCATGGCACATTCGTATTTCTTTTTCATTAGCAAAACTCAAACACAAGGCACATACCATCCTTGCACATTCGGCTCAATAGCCACACATAGAGCATGATTTTAATTTGCTTAAAACATGATTTAATCACATCGTAATTTAAGCTCTCTTACTCAAGAACTTACCTCGGGTGTTGTCGAACGATCCCGCTAACTATTCGACCACTTTTTCCTTCCCTTTATCGGATTTATTTCCCCTTTGCTCTTGAGCTTAATTAAACAAATAAATTGATTTCATCATTTAGGCATCAAAAAAAAGATGAACACGAAGCACTTAGCCCATATTTATACATTAGACATTAAAGTCACATACATGTGAAATCATGCATCAACACAACATATTAGCTAATTTTTCCCCCTTGGCCGAATATGCATGTCTATTTTTGGGGTCGATTTCAACACTTAATACACACATATACACACTAGTAAAGCATCCTCCCCCTTTCCATCAATTTAACACATGCATTGCTCATTAACATGCAAGGTTACATTCGGCCTTAGCACACAACTTGCTAGCCGATTCTTCTCCATTTAGCAACCAATGCACATATGTGCTCACACAAAAATGCTAAAAAGGAGGTTCAAGAATCATCAAGTCATCATCACATGCATCATTAACAAACTTCATATTTAGCATGCAATGGCATTAACACAACCTCCACCTAGGCCGAATTTTAACTCATCCTCTTGCCTCATCACCACCACATCAAACATCAACCAAGAATGATGCATCCATGATCAAATGTCATTTCCATCACATAGCAAGATTTAGACCATGGGCTAGGTAGAACTCAAGCTAACAACTAAAACATGCATGCATCTCATGGAACATCATCAAACATACCTTAGCCTAGCTACATGCATGGCCGAACCTCTTCACCTTTCTTCTTCCTTCCTCCTTAAAATTATTGGCCAAGGATGAACCAAAGGATGAGAAATTTTTTTCTTTATTTTTCTTTCTAGTTTCGGCAAGTATGAAGATGAGAAAAGGATGAACAAAAATTTCCTCCTTTCTTTTCTTTAGCTCACGGCAAAAGGGGGGGAAGAAAACAACTACACACATTTTTCTTTTTTTTTTGTATTCACCATACTCCTTTTCATTATTTAATTTCCATGCCCATTATTTTATTTTTTCCACCCATGATGCACCAACAAGACATGTCTATGACATGTCTTGGCCATCAAACTTGGTCTACCATGCTTGTCATGGCCAGCCACTACTAGTAGGGGGGAATTTGACATGCAAGTCTCCCCTTTGTCCGCATGCACTAATAGGTCCTCACACATTGACCTATCACATTTTAGAATTTTCTCACATAAGTCCTATTGACTAAATTCACATGCAATCAACCAAATCGAAGCTTGAAATTTTCACACATTCATAATTACATATTCTAGCCAATAAGTATCACATTCAAACATTTCGGTGACTCGGTTTAGTGGTCCCGAAACCACTTCCCGACTAGGGTCAACTTTGGGCTGTCACAACTCTCCCCCACTTAAGAAGTTTTCGTCCCCGAAAATCTTACCGGTAAATAGGTTTGGGTATCGTTCTTTCATCGAGCTCTCGGTCTCCCAAGTAGCTTCCTCGATCTCGTGTTTGAGCCATAACACCTTTACTAGCGGAACTCTTTTGTTTCGTAACTCCTTCACTTCACGAGCTAGGATACGCATCGGTTCTTCTTCATAGCTCATGTCGACTTGAATTTCAACCTCTGATGGGCTAATTATGTGCGATGGATCAGATCGATAGCGTCGAAGCATCGAAACATGAAAGACGTCATGAATCTTTTCAAGCTCCGGGGGCAAAATCAATCTATACGCAACCGGACCAACTCGTTCGGAGATTTCGTACGGCCCAATGAATCTTGGGCTCAACTTGCCCTTACGGCCGAACCTGAGTATCTTTTTCCAAGGTGAAACCTTAAGGAACACTTTGTCTCCCACCTGATACTCGATGTCTTTTCGTTTCAAATCTGCGTACGACTTCTGACGATCCGTGGCTACCTTCAGACTTTCACGGATTACCTTTACTTTCTGTTCAGCATCTTTAATCAAATCAACTCCGAAAATTTTACTTTCACCGAGCTCGGTCCAAAAAAATGGTGTACGGCATTTACGACCGTACAAAGCCTCGTAAGGTGCCATCTTAATACTTGATTGAAAACTATTGTTGTAAGCGAATTCCATCAAAGGTAAATACCGTTCCCATGAACTACTGAACTCGAGGATGCAATATCTCAACATATCCTCAAGTATCTGAATTATCCGCTCGGATTGACCATCGGTTTGGGGGTGAAAAGCAGTGCTAAAATGCAGCTTGGTACCCAGAGCTTCTTGCAATTTCTTCCAAAATCGTGAGGTGAATCTCGGATCTCTATCCGACACGATAGAAACAGGTACCCCGTGTAATCTCACAATTTGATAAACGTACAATTCAGCTAGTTTATCCAATGAAAAATCCGAACGTACGGGGATGAAATGAGCCGACTTAGTCAGTCTATCAACAACAACCCATATCGCATCCTTCTTACTTGCTGACGAGGGCAGTCCGGACACAAAGTCCATTATGACTCGATCCCATTTCCACTCGGGTATCATGATTGGCTGGAGTAATCCTGAAGGCACTTGATGTTCCGCTTTCACTTGTTGACATATTAAACATCTCGAAACAAAGTCGGAGATGTCCCGTTTCATACCATGCCACCAAAATTGACGTTTCAAATCGTTGTACATTTTCGTACTCCCCGGGTGAATTGACATTCGGCTACAATGGGCTTCGTTCAGAATCATCGAAATGAGTTCTGAATTCCTTGGAACACACAAACGATTTCTGAACCTCAAACAATCATCATCATCAATTTGAAACTCCGATTCCTCGTTCGGAACACACTTAGCCCGTTTTGCAACCAATTCATCATCGACTTTCTAAGCTTCACGAATTTGGTGAGTCAATAATGGTTTAGCTTTTAATTCAGCTACTAACACATTGTCTGGTAGAACAGACAAATGCACATTCATCGCTCGTAAAGCAAACAATGACTTCCGGCTTAAGGCGTCCGCAACCACGTTAGCCTTTCCCGGGTGGTAATCAATGACAAGCTCGTAATCTTTCAACAACTCAAGCCAATGTCTTTGTCGCAGATTCAAGTCTCGTTGAGTCATCAAATATTTGAGACTTTTGTGATCCGAAAATACATGGCACTTCTCACCAAACAGATAATGTCGCCATATTTTTAAAGCAAACACGATGGCAGCTAGTTCAAGATCATGGGTCGGATAATTCCTCTCGTGTGGCTTCAATTGTCTCGACGCATAGGCCACGACTCGACCTTCTTGCATCAATACGCAACCCAACCCAAGTAGGGATGCGTCACTATAAATGACAAACTCTTTACCTGATTCGGGTTGCACCAAAATTGGAGCTTCAGTCAAATGAGTTTTCAGTTGGTCGAAACTTTTCTGACATTTCTCCGTCCACTCAAACTTAACATCCTTTTGAAGTAGCTTCGTCATTGGTGTGGCTATCATCGAGAAACCTTTGACAAATCGTCGGTAATAACCGGCGAGCCCCAAAAAGCTCCGAACTTCAGTAATATTTCTCGGAGGTTTCCAGTCAAGTATGGCTGAAATTTTGTTCAGGTCAACACGAATACCTGACGCGGATACCACATGACCCAAGAAGCTAACCTCTCTTAACCAGAACTCACACTTACTGAACTTAGCATATAACTGCTTATCCCGCAAAATTTGCAGCACTAGCCTCAGATGCTCAGCATGTTCGGTCTCATCTTTTGAATAGACCAAAATGTCATCAATGAACACAACTACGAACCGATCCAAATACGGTCTGAAGATCCGATTCATCAAATCCATAAATACCGCAGGGGCATTAGTGAGCCCAAACGGCATCACTAAGAATTCGTAGTGACCATATCTCGTTCTGAAGGCAGTTTTGGGAATATCTGAATCTCGAATTCGCAACTGATAATAGCCCGATCTCAAATCTATTTTTGAGAACACTGAGGCTCCCTTCAGTTGGTCGAACAAATCATCGATGCGCGGCAACGGATATTTGTTCTTTATCGTCACTTTATTCAGCTGACGATAGTCAATGCACAACCTCATGGTTTCGTCCTTCTTTTTCACGAACAATACTGGTGCACCCCAAGGTGAGAAACTTGGTCGAGCGAAACCTCTATCTGTCAGTTCTTGCATCTGAGCTTTCAACTCCTTTAACTCGGTTGGTGCCATACGATACGGAGCTATCGAAATCGGCGTAGTCCCAGGTACAAGCTCAATACTAAACTCTACCTCCCGAACAGGTGGTAAACCCGGTAATTCTTCCAGAAAAACATCCGGGTATTCACAAACCACCGGCACAGATTCGGGTTTCTTTTCTAATTCTTTGTCATCAAGTACATATGCAAGGTATGCTTCGCACCCTTTTCATACATATTTCTGTGCCAACATTGCTGATATTACAGCTGGCATCCCCTCCAAGTCCGCAGACTCAATTCGGATTACTTCGTTATTTGCGCACCTCAAATCAATAGTCTTGCTCTTGCAATTCACAACCGCATCATGCACGGTCAACCAATCCAAACCAAGGATAACATCAAATTCATCAAACGGCAAAAGCATCAAGTCCGCCGGAAAACAGGAACCTCGAATTTCCAAGGGACATTTCTTACACACTTTGTCGACAAGCACGTAACGACCCAAGGGATTTGACACCCGAATTACGAACTCAGTAGACTCAATAGGTAAAGTCTTACTGGATGCTAAGGTTTCACATATGTAAGAATGAGTAGAACCCGGGTCAATCAAAGTAATTACATTAGTATCAAAGAGAGTGAATGTACCGGTAATAACATCAGGCGAAGAAGCATCCTCGCGGGCACGTATAGCATAAGCTCTAGCAGGCGCACGAGCTTCGGATCTGGTTATATCATCTCTAGATCCTCTCTGACCACCACCAGTATTGCTCGCATTTCCAGATGGTCTACCCCGAGCAGTGGTAGCACCCGGTCTCCCACTCCGATTTACATTCTGTTCCGACAACCTCGGGCAATCTTTAATGAAGTGGTCAACTGATCCGCATTTGTAACAGGAGGGGTCAGGGAATCTACAACTCCCCGAATGCCATTTACCGCAATATCGGCATTTCGTTCTGTCTCGACGTTCATTCCCAACACTGGCGACTGAAGTGCCTCGTGTACCTACAAGGGGTCGATCACGATCTCGTCTAAAAAAAGCCCGAAGTGCCTCTAAACTGGCCCGCATCATCCCGAAATCTCTTCGATGCCTGTTGAAGAGACCTTCCCGAGGATCTTTTACGAAACTCTCCAGTTCCCTCATCAACTCTTTGCTTTTCTTTTCTAAGCTCTTCGGCTTTACAAGCTCGTTCAACAAGTACCACGAACTCTCGTATTTCAAGAACGCCAACGAACATTTTTATATCTTCATTCAGCCCATCCTCGAAGCGTTTACACATAATAGCTTCAGACGAAACACATTCCCGAGCGTATTTGCTAAGTCTAACAAATTTTCGCTCGTAATCAATAACCGACATGGAGCCTTGCTTAAGCTCAAGAAATTCCTTCCGTTTTTTATCAACAAACCTCTGACTGATATACTTTTTCCGAAACTCAGTTTGGAAAAACTCCCAAGTTACTTGCTCTCGGGGCACAACGGAAGTCAGAGTACTCCACCAATAGTAGGCAGAATCACGTAGCAAGGAGATAGCACACTTTAGGCATTCATCGGGTGTACAAGATAGCTCATCGAGTACCCGGATAGTGTTGTCCAGCCAAAATTCAGCTTGCTCGGCATCATCGCTATCCATAGCCTTAAATTCAGTAGCCCCATGTTTTCGGATTCTGTCAACTGGGGGCTTATTTGACCTTATTTGGTCAGTTACCGGTGGTATTGTAGGTGCGGGGGTAGTATTTGTCGGGAATGGAGGTTGTGGAACAGCCATATTAGTTCGAATGTATTGGTTGAACCAATCATTCATCACGCTATAGAATGCTTGTCTAGCTTCATCATTCGGATTACTAGCATTAGGTTGAGAGTCTGCCGGCACTGTCCCTTGTGCGGGAGCAGGCGCTACACTCTCAAGATCATCAGCTACCTCTCGGTCACGACCGGGATCCATTACTATAAATAAACACATTTACAATTGTCAGAAATCACCACACTATCAAGTAATCACATAAAATGGCATGTATAGCTAGACCCAACACATTACGGTAGTCCTAGAATCGACTAAACCTGGCTCTGATACCAATAAAATGTAACACCCCAAACCCGAGTCCGACACCGGAGTCGAACACGAGGTGTTAACAAACTTTGAAAAATTTCCAGACACTGCCCAATCTGTGTACTAGTCGCTTTAAAAATCATATCTTGAGCTTCACAACTCGAAAATCAGTTTCGTGATTTTTCCCTGAAACTAGACTCATATGCCCATCTACATATTTTTTCTAGAATTTTTGATCGGGCCAATTAGTCCAGTTTATTAGTTAAAGTCTCCCATGTTATAGGGATCGACTACCCTGACCTTTGCACACTACGACTTGGATATCTCCTTGTACAGGGCTCCAATACTGATGCTGTTTGTTTCTATAGAAACTAGACTCATAGAGGAATCTATACATATATGGTATGACTCCTAATTATCTCTGGTTAATTTATAATCAATTTCCAAAGTCGGAACAAGGAATCCAGAACCCGTTCTGGCCCTGTCTCACGAGAACCTGAATATCTCTTAACATACTGTCCATATGATTGTTTCGTTACTTTCCTATGAAAGTAGATTCTTCAAGGTTTGTTTACATAATTTATTCACTATTTAATTCCATTCCTACTATTTTTAGTGATTTTCCAAATCTACGTCACTGATGCTGTCAGCATCTACCTTTAAGGTAGGCTTTACCTATTTCATGGTTCCACTAGCCCTTTTTGCATACATAGCACAATTTATGAAAGTGATTAACCATCCCCGTGGCCAATCCTTGTCAAGCATATCCACACCAAATGATTATAACATTATACTCAAACACATATAAGCCATTTTCGCATGGCTATCCAAAACTTACACATCACATAATGTACTCAAAAAACAACAATGGGTCGTCCTATACATGCCATATCAAAATTCAACCAAAAGAGTACCCAAAAGAGCCTTTGATAGTGTGGGCAACTTCGACTTCAAGATCCCGAGTCCGATAGCTGGAGAACCAAAAATCTATAAAACAGAGGAGCAATGGAACGAAGTAAGCAATTTATGCTTAGTAAGTTTTGAGCAAGAAATTCTAGCATAACGAAAGCATAGCACACATTTAGCTAAACGGAATATTTCATAATACACAATTTTTCCGATATCAAACTTACTTCACAACGTTAACCCTTATGTACATACACAAAAGACCAACTTAGCCGAAGGCCGGTAGCTCGTTCATCAACTGAGCGAATATTTATTTGTAAGGGCTCGATTAAATTCAACACATACGTAACATATCCCAATATTGGGATGTTTTTCGAGTATTAGCTGGAATTTTACAGCAAGCTCATTCATTACCAAAATCACGTACCTTCGAAATTTAACCGGATATAGCTCCTCATTCAAGTGCCTTCGGGACATAGCCCGGTTATAGTAACTCATACAATGCCTTCGGGACTTAACCCGGATTTTAAAACTCGCACGAATGCCTTCGGGACTTAACCCGGAATTAGTATCTCGCACAAAGGCCTTCGGGACTTAACCCGGAATTAATAACTCGCACAAATGCCTTCGGATCTTAGTCCGGATATAGTCACTTAGCACAAAGCCTTCGGGACTTAGCCCGGACAGCATTCAATTAATCATGCACATCTAACAATAATTCATGGCACATTCGTATTTCTTTTTCATTAGCAAAACTCAAACACAAGGCACATACCATCCTTGCACATTCGGCTCAATAGCCACACATAGAGCATGATTTTAATTTGCTTAAAACATGATTTAATCACATCGTAATTTAAGCTCTCTTACTCAAGAACTTACCTCGGGTGTTGTCGAACGATCCCGCTAACTATTCGACCACTTTTTCCTTCCCTTTATCGGATTTATTTCCCCTTTGCTCTTGAGCTTAATTAAACAAATAAATTGATTTCATCATTTAGGCATCAAAAAAAAGATGAACACGAAGCACTTAGCCCATATTTATACATTAGACATTAAAGTCACATACATGTGAAATCATGCATCAACACAACATATTAGCTAATTTTTCCCCCTTGGCCGAATATGCATGTCTATTTTTGGGGTCGATTTCAACACTTAATACACACATATACACACTAGTAAAGCATCCTCCCCCTTTCCATCAATTTAACACATGCATTGCTCATTAACATGCAAGGTTACATTCGGCCTTAGCACACAACTTGCTAGCCGATTCTTCTCCATTTAGCAACCAATGCACATATGTGCTCACACAAAAATGCTAAAAAGGAGGTTCAAGAATAATCAAGTCATCATCACATGCATCATTAACAAACTTCATATTTAGCATGCAATGGCATTAACACAACCTCCACCTAGGCCGAATTTTAACTCATCCTCTTGCCTCATCACCACCACATCAAACATCAACCAAGAATGATGCATCCATGGTCAAATGTCATTTCCATCACATAGCAAGATTTAGACCATGGGCTAGGTAGAACTCAAGCTAACAACTAAAACATGCATGCATCTCATGGAACATCATCAAACATACCTTAGCCTAGCTACATGCATGGCCGAACCTCTTCACCTTTCTTCTTCCTTCCTCCTTAAAATTATTGGCCAAGGATGAACCAAAGGATGAGAAATTTTTTTTCTTTATTTTTCTTTCTAGTTTCGGCAAGTATGAAGATGAGAAAAGGATGAAAAAAAATTTCCTCCTTTCTTTTCTTTAGCTCACGGCAAAAGGGGGGGGAAGAAAACAACTACACACATTTTTCTTTTTTTTTTTGTATTCACCATACTCCTTTTCATTATTTAATTTCCATGCCCATTATTTTATTTTTTCCACCCATGATGCACCAACAAGACATGTCTATGACATGTCTTGGCCATCAAACTTGGTCTACCATGCTTGTCATGGCCGGCCACTACTAGTAGGGGGGGGAATTTGACATGCAAGTCCCCCCTTTGTCCGCATGCACTAATAGGTCCTCACACATTGACCTATCACATTTTAGAATTTTCTCACATAAGTCCTATTGACTAAATTCACATGCGATCAACCAAATCGAAGCTTGAAATTTTCACACATTCATAATTACATATTCTAGACAATAAGTATCACATTCAAACATTTTGGTGACTCGGTTTAGCGGTCCCGAAACCACTTCCCGACTAGGGTCAACTTTGGGCTGTCACACCTAAGGTGTTAAATAGAGAAAAGTCTCAATTATTCAATCTAGGGATTAGACATTATTAGTCCTGAATAGGGATAATAACAAGTTAAATGAATAAATCGTCTGATTCAGAGCCAGAATAACAAGTAAAGTCTAGGTGGATTTTTCCTTAGGTATTGTCTTAATTCAATCGTTTTCCAAAAGTAATCCCCCAATTCTACTTTCTATGAATTCTTAGTTTAGATAATTATTTAGTTAAAACAAAACCCCCTTATTCTTAGGCTAGATAATAAAAAGACAGCCATTACTAGTACTTTTAGTTCCTTTGCGTTCGACAATCCGGTCTTGCTAAAACTATACTATTGTTCGATAGGTACACTTGCCTACGTCGTGATAATAGTTAGTTTCAAGAACGATATAAATATTTAAAACCTGTCACACGAAAATTGCGATCACCCGTCTGGGCTAAATCCAATCCATAACATATGCTTGACAGGACTCATATTAGGATTACCCGTCTGGGCTAAATCCCGTCCGCAACAAATGCAGGACCTTATTCATTTTGGGAAATCGCATATCCATTGAATTTTCTATTTATTCAAATGGAATTTAGCATCTTTCAAGCATTATCAAGCATGTGGTCAATCTCATATATTTATGCATTTATGCAATTCAAATGTTCACCTTCAACTCAAGCATAAAATTAACATTTTTATCATTTATCATTTATCATTTGTCGGGAACTTTCATTTATCGGGCTTTAACGAGTATGTGATCATTTCACATATTTATGGAATTTATACAATTCACAAACACAACATTAAATTCAAGCATAAAAAGTTACACGAACTTACCTCGACATTGTTCGTGTACGTAAAATCTACTAATCCGACATTTTCCTCTTTCCTCGTCCAAGCTCCGAATTTGGTCTATCCGGATCTATACAAGTAAATTTAACATCAATTTAACATATTTCACATTCAGGTGGACTTAATTTGCATCCTAGGCAAAATTACCATTTTGCCCCTAACTTTTCCATAAATTCTAATTTCTTCCCTAGGCTCGGAAAATAAAATTTGTGCAATTTAATTCTTATTTCAAGCCTAACCAAAACCCCCTTACAAAATTTACACCACATGTATTCATAAAAATTCAGCATTTTTCTTCAATTTCACAACTTTACATTTTAGTCCCTAAATCATGTTTTCATCAAAACTCAAATTGTAAAAGTTGTTTATCTATCAACAACCTTTCATTTTCTACCATAAATTTTTAATTTTCAGCATATACATCCATGACCAATTTTCCATACTTTGATAACTTCTCAAATTGATCCCCCAAATAGATAGATTAAGCTATCCCGATTTCAAAAATATCAAAATTACTAAAAACGGGCCAAGAAAACTTACCCAATTTGGCCATGAAAGTTTATTCTCTCTCTCCTAGAGTTTCCATGTATTTTTGGGGAAGAAGATTGTAACACCCCTAACCCGTATCCATCGCCGAACTAGGCTTAATGGCATTACCAGACAAATCGAAACATTTAAATTTCATTTCATAAACATCAGAGCATCAGAGATCAACATTAATATAGACTCCCTTATAAAGGTCTTCAAGACCTAAAACGTGCATCAGAAAAGAGTCGGGACTAAACCGAAGACATACAAAAATTTCCCAAAACATAAACACTTTTCAAACAAATACAGGTCAAACGCTCATGTAATCAGGCCGTGTGCCTTACACGGCATTAGACACACCCGTGTGATTACGCCGTGTCAAAACAGGGCATACATACTGGCTTGCTCACACAGCCACAAGACACACCCGTGTGCCTTGGCCGTGGTCGAGTCTGATTTGGGCCACACGGCTAGACACACGCCCATGTGCCTTGACCCTGGTCGAATCTAAGTTACAATTGTAGGGTACCCCAAGGGACACACAGCCATGAAACATAGCTGTGTGTCGCACACGGTTGAGACACACGCCTGTGTCTCTGCCTGTATGGACAAAAATAGGCCATTTGAATAGCCAACTTGCCACCCCAATTAGGTCAAACCAACAAGTACCAAACCAAGCATATATACACAACAACTTCAGCCAATTTCTATACCAAACCATACATCATTCATGCCATAAAAATATTATCCATTTACATGCTCATAAACTCAACTCAATTGTGCCAAAACATAAGACCAAATCATATCAAATCTTCCTAAACTTACCATTTCTCTTAGCCATTCATGAACACATCAAATACATCAAATAGATCATCTTGCATCTCATTTCATATACCAAAATCAAAAACATAAACACAACCATATCAAGTCATATCACATATCTAAATATAAACATTACAAATCCTATCCAAAGTACTTCTAGCCTATACATGCCATACTTTACTATATACAATTTCAAAAGGTACCAAAATGAGATCCGATAGTGTGGTGAAGATCCTCGATGATCCTCGAGCTCACAGTAGCTTCGATATCTATAAAACAATACAAACAGACACAAAGTAAGCTTTCATAAGCTTAGTAAGCTCGTACTAAATATCATCAACAACTTATAAAATATAAAACATCAACACATAAACACTTATTAGTTCTCGATTCATTTATCAATTCTATGCCAACGTAATTCATATCTTTACATCAATCCACGAACTTCATATAAATAATATCATATACCACATAGGTATCGTACATACCTGAACCTTCCTGTATTTATTCATTTTCATTCTTATCTTTCGTCTAGATATTTTAAAACTTTCCGAAGATTATTCATGCTTTAAGCATTCGCACACTTAGTACTTTATTCATGCTTTAAGCATCCGCACGCTTAGTACTTTAAGGCTTAGCTGAAGCTAGAATGATTTTCGCACACTTAGTGCGATCTCAATTAACCGAAGCTATCTCAGTATCGCACACTTAGTGCCTCATACAGCCAAAGCTATACCATTTCTCACACTTAGTGCTATTTATAATCGAAGCTATTTTGAATCGCACACTTAGTGCCAACTACAGCTGATTTATCATTGTATTCAATCTATAATCAAATATATACATAATTTTATATATAATTAAAGCATCAAAAATATACTTGTAACATCATTTAACACTTACGAACTTACCTCGTACTCAGAATTATCGACTCGGACTGTTTACTCTATAATCTTCGACTTCCCTCGATCTAAGTCTGAATTCCTCTTTTCTTGATCTATATGTATTCAAAATTAATCCTTTTATTCACTAAATCATTCAAACCAATCCATATACACATAATTAAGGAATTTTACAAACTAACCATCACATTTTCACATTTCGACACTTTAGTCCCAAAATCACAAAATACACATAATTTGCTTGTACACAATCTTAGCTGAATTTTCCTAGTACTCATACTAGTCCACACATTTCATTTATTTCACATTTTAGTCCCTCAAAATAAAATTTTCACAATTTAGCCCAAATTGCTCAAATTCATCAAAAATCCAAAGACAAAACATGTAAACCCAACATCAAGCTTTCATATTTCACCATTTAACAACACAAAAATCATGAATTCATCCATGTCATATTTCAAAATCATCATAAAAATCAGAAATTGAGACATGGGCTTGATAGTATACAAAGCAATGATTACAAAAACGTAGAAATTATCAAAAACCGAGTCAAAACTGCACTTCAATCAAGTAATCAAAGTGTCGAACCCTAGCAAGCTTACTTCTTTTCTTTTCCTTTGAATTTTCGGAAAAGATGAGTGAAAAATGGATGAACAAACTGTTTTTATTTTATTTAACGAACATTAATGCACATTTTACCATTCTACCCCTTTAATAAACCATTTAAAACCATCATTTTAATGCCAATTTATGTCCATTCCCACTATCAATGGACTAATTACAACTTAAGGACCTTTTTTTTAATAAGACAAATCAAATAGGCACTCTTAACATATAGCATGCAACTTTTACATTTTACGCGATTAGGTCCTTTTATCAAATTGAGCACACAAACGATTAAATTTTCATACGAAATTTTAACACATACTAATTCACATATAATAAACACGAAAAATAAAATTAATTTTTTTTTTGCGGATCTGTGGTCCAGAAACCACTGTTCCGAATAGGGTATAGACCGGACTGTTACAATTCTCCCTTTAGGGATTTTTGTCCCTGAAAATCTTACCATTAAACAAATTCGAATATTGCTGTCTCATAGCATCTTCAGGCTCCCACGTGGCCTTTTCAATACCGTGTTGATGCCACATCACTTTTACTAACGGAATTTTCTTATTTCGCAGTTCTTTAATCTTGCGAGCTAAGATACGGATCGGGTTTTCTTCATAAGTCATATCAGACATAATTTCAATCTCAGACGAAGAAATCACATGCGAAGGATCGGATCTGTATCATCGAAGCATCGATACGTGAAACATATCATGAATCCTTTCTAACTCTGTGGCAACAACAATCTATATGCTATCAGCGTAATACGCTCAGCAATCTCATACGGTCCAATGAACCTCGGACTCACCTTACCTTTATTACCGAACCAAAGCACTTTCTTCCACGGAGATACCTTTAAAAAGACTTTGTCACCGATATTAAATTCAATGTCTTTTCTTTTCAAATCTGCATATGATTTCTGACGATCAGAAGCTATTTTTAGACTATCTCGGATCACCTTCACTTTATGTTCAGGTTCTTTTATCAAATCAACCCCGTGTATCTTATTTTCACTGAGCTCAGTCCAATACAAAGGTGTACAACATTTGTGACCATATAAAGCCTAGTAAGGTGTCATTTTAATGCTCGACTAAAAACTATTATTATAAGCGAATTCAATCAAGGGAAAATACTGTTCCCACGTACCTTCAAACTCAAGAATGCAACATCTTAACATATCCTCGAGTATCTAAATAATCCACTCGGATTGACCATCTGTTTGCGGGTGAAAAGTAGTACTGAAGTGAAATTTAGTACCCAAAGCATCTTGCAATTTCTTCCAGAATCGTGATGTGAATCTCGGATCTCTATCGACACTATAGACAATGGCACACCATGCAATCTCACAATAACTTAGCCAACTTATCTAACGAGTAATCAGATCAAACAGGAATAAAATGAGCTGATTTTGTTAATCAATCTACTACGACCCAAATAGCATCTTTCATTCTTGGAGATAGAGGCAAACCTAAAACAAAATCCATTATTACTCGATCCCATTTCCACTTCGGAACCATAACCGGTTGTACGAAACCAGATGGCACCTAATGTTCAACTTTAACTTGCTGACAGATCAAACATTTCGAAACAAAGTCAGAGATATCTCTTTTCACTCCAAACCACCAAAATGCTGTTCCAGATCGTTATACATTTTCTTACTTCTCAAATGCACAGATAACCAATTGTTATGAGCTTCACTCAAAATCATCTGAATCAACTCTGGATTTCTCTGAACACAAATTCTATCTCAGAATCTCAGACAATCATCTTTATCAACTCTGAATTTTGAATCAGACTCTACATCACACTAAGCTTGTTTAGCTAAAATCTCATTATCAATCTTCTAAGCTTCGATAATCAGCTGTAAGAACAAAGGTCTTGCTTTTAATTTAGCTAAAACTGAACCATCACCGGACAGAACCAAATGAGAATTCATTGCATGCAAACTAAAAAACGATTTCTGACTTAAGGTATCAGCAACAACATTTGCTTTTCCCGGATGATACTCAATCATAAGTTCATAGTCTTTTAGCAGTTCTAACCATCTTCTTTGTCACAGATTTAGATCTTTCTGAGTCATTAAATACTTCAAACTCTTATGATCAGAATATACATGACATTTCTCACTGAACAGGTAGTGAAGCCAAATCTTTAGAGCAAACACAATCGCAACTAACTCAAGATCATGTGTCAGATAGTTTTTTTCGTGCAACTTTAACTGTCTCGAAGCACAAGTAATGACTTTACCTTCTTGCATCAAAACACATCCTAGTCCGATCAACGAAGTATCACTCTAGATTACAAATTCTTTACCCGATTCGGGTTGTACCAATACTGGAGCTTCAGTCAACAAAGTTTTCAACTGATCAAAACTGTTCTGACACTTTTCAAACCACACAAACTTCACATCTTTCTGAAGCAGTTTTGTCAATCGATTCGCAATCATTGAAAAACCTTCTACAAATCTTCTATAATAACCAGCAAGTCCCAAAAAATTGCGGACTCTAGAGACATTCCTTTGAGGTTTCCAATCCAAAATAGCTGAAATTTTGCTCAGATCAACTCGGATACCAGAAGCTGATACAATATGACTAAGAAAACCAACTTCTCGCAACTAGAATTCACATTTACTGAACTTCACATACAACTGTTTATCTCGCAGAATCTGTAGCACTAATTTCAAATGCTCGGCATGTTTAGATTCATCACGTGAATAAATCAATATATCATTAATGAATATAACAACAAATTGATCTAAATACGGTCTAAAAATTCTATTCATCAATTCCATAAAAATAGCAGGTGCGTTGGTCAATCCGAAAGGCATAACTAAGAATTCATAGTGGCCATACCTCGTTCTGAAAGAAGTTTTCGGGATGTCTGAGTCTTTCACTTGTAACTGATAATAGCCTGATCTCAAATCTATTTTCGAAAACACAGCAACTCCTTTCAACTTATCAAATAAATCATCAATTCAAGGCATAGGATATTTATTCTTGATAGTCACTTTGTTCGACTGACGATAATCTATACACATTCTCATCGTTTCGTCTTTCTTTTTCACAAATAGAACTAGAGCATCCCAAGGTGAAAAACTCGGTCTAGCAAATCCTCTATCGATTAATTCTTGCAAAAAAATCTAAACCGGCTACCAAAACAACTGAACCGGACAATAAAAATACAGAATCGGGACAGGATATGATGTTAATATTCCAGGAATAGTATCAGGTACCAATTCAATGCCAAATTCAACTTCTCTAACCGAAGGTAATCCCAGAAGTTCTTCAGGAAATACATCAAGGAACTCACATACAACCGGCACTGATTCAACTTTCTTTTCTGACACTTTCGAATCAATCACATAATCAAAGTAGGCTTCACAACCCTTTCTGACAATACTCAAAGCTTTCACTGAAGATATCACAACAGGCAATCCGTTCAAATCACTAGATTCAATTTTGACTGTTTTATCATTTTTGCATCTCAAATTAATAGTTTTCTGTTTGTAGTTCACAACAGTATCATGTAAAGTTAACAAATCCATACCCAAAATTATATCAAATTCATCGAAAGGTAATAGCATCAAAGCAGCCGAAAAACAAATGTCTTGAAAAATTAACGGATAATTTTTGCAGACTTTATCAACCAAAACACATCTACCTAGGGGGTTCGAAACTCTAATTACAAATTCAGTAGACTCTACAGGAAAAGTCTTACTGTTCACTAAGTTCATGCATATATACGAATGTTGATCCAAGTTCTAACAAAGCAATCATAGAAGTATCATCAAGAATAAATGTACCCGTAATCACATCTAGCGATGAAGCTTCCTCATGAGCTCGGATAGCATAGGCTCTGGCAGGTGCACGAGCCTCGAATCTAACAGCTGTATCTTTTGTTCCTCTTTGACTACCACTCACATTTCCCGTATTTCTAGGAGGTCTACCACTAGAAGCATTGCCACTCGGCCTCGGATTTTGAACATTATCTTTTTCATCTAAATCTGGACAATCTTTTATAAAATGATTCCATGAACCACAACTATAACAAGCTCGGTTATTACTTTTTCCCCAGCACTCTCCAAAATGTCGTCTTCCACATTGATCACACTCGGGCTTTTCATTCTTTACATTACCAACACTAGCAACAGACGTAGCTGGAGCTTTAAAGCTCGATTGCAATCTAGCACGATCTCTGTTCGAATGTCCCACAGTAGCCTTTGAACGGCTATTATCATCTCTAAATTTCTTTGTTGCAGACTGAAATGACTTGCCCAGTAATCTCTTTCATACCTCTCTCGCTTCAAAATTAGCTTTTCTTTTCTTTTTCCCAAGATCTTCAGCTTTACATGCTCGTTCAACAAGCACAACAAATTCTTTGATTTTAAGAATCCCAACTAGCAAACGAATATCTTAGTTTAAGCCATCCTCAAATCCTTTGCACATTATTGCCTCGGAAGATACACATTCACGAGCATACTAACTTAATCTTACGAATTCTTGTTCGTATTTTGTGACAGACATATGGCCTGGTTTAAGCTCAAAAAACTCTTTACGTTTTTGATCGATGAATCTCTGACTGACATATTTCTTCCGGAATTCAGCTTGGAAGAAATCCCAAGTAACCCGTTCACTCGGAACCACAGATATCAAAGTCTTCCACTAATGGTACGCCGTATCTCTTAGAAGGGAAATAGCACATTTTATGCATTCTTTAGGATTTAATGATAATTCATCAAACACTCTTATAGTGTTCTCTAACCAGAACTTGGCCTTTTCAGCATCATCATTTGTTGTAGCTCGAAACTCTTCAGCCCCATATTTTCTAATCTTCTCGACTAGTGGTCTACTTAACTGAACCAAATTCACTGGTGGCATAACAGGAGCTGTTGGCGAATTAACCTGGGGTGGAGGTTGTTGTACAACCGGATTGGTTCTAATATATTGGCTAAAACAATCATTCATCATCTGATAAAAGGCTTGTCTAGCCTCACAATCACGGCTACTCGTAGCCGGTCTAGAATCGGATGGCCCCGTCCCTTGCGCGGGAGCAAGCACATTACTTTTAACATCGTCTGCTACAGCTTGATCAGGATCCATTTGCTATATAAAAGCACATTTCAATGTCAACATTCATCACACTATCGCAATTCATATATATGGCATATATAGCTAGAATCACATATGCTACGTTAGTCCTAGAACTGACTAAACCGTAGCTCAGATACCAATAAAATGTAACACCCCTAACCCGTATCCGTCGCTGAACTAGGGTTAAAGGCATTACCAAACGAATCAAAACATTTAACTTTCATTTCATAAACATCAAAGCATCAGAGATCAAGATCAATATAGACTCCCTTATAAAGGTCTTCAAGACCTAAAACGTGCTTCAGAAAAGAGTCGGGACTAAACTGAAGACATATAAAATTTTCCCAAAACTTAAACATTTTTCAAACAGATACAGGTCACACGCCCATGTAATCAGGCCGTGTGCCTTACTCGGCATTAGACACGCTTGTGTGATTAGGCCGTGTCAAAAATAGGGCATACATACTGACTTGCTCACACGGCCACAAAACACGCCCATGTGCCTTGGTCGTGGTTGAATCTGATTTGGGCCACATGGCTAGACACATGCCCGTGTGCCTTGGCCGTGGTCGAACCTGACTTACAATTGTAGGGTACCCTAGGGGACACATGGCCTTGCAACAGAGCTGTGTGTCAGACACGGATGAGACACACGACCGTGTCTCTGCCTGTATAGACAAAAATAGGCCATTTGAATAGCCAACTTGCCACCCCAATTGGGTCAAACCTACAAGCACCAAACCAAGCATATATACACAACAACTTCAACCAATTTCTATACCAAACCATACATCATTCATGCCATAACAATATCATCCATTTACATGCTCATAAACTCAACTTAATTGTGCCAAAACATAAAACCAAATCATATCAAATCTTGCCAAACTTACCATTTCTCTTAGCTATTCATGAATACATCAAATACATCAAATACATCATCTTGGATTACATTTCATATACCAAAATCAAAAACATAAACACAACCATATCAAGCAATATCACATATCTAAATATAAACATTACAAATCCTATCCAAAGTACTTCTGGCCTATACATGCCATACTTTACTATATATAATTTCAAAAGGTACCAAAATGAAATTTGATAGTGTGGTGAAGATCCTTGACGATCCTAGAGCTCACAGTAGCTTCGATATCTATAAAACAATACAAACAGACACAAAATAAGCTTTCATAAGCTTAGTAAGCTCGAACTAAATATCATCAACAACTAAAATATAAAACATCAACACATAAACACTTATTAGTTCTCAATTCATCTATCAATTCTTTGCCAACATAATTCATATGTTTATATCAATCGATGAACTTTATATACATAATATCATCTACCACATAGGTATCGTACATACCTGAACCTTCCTGTATTTATTCATTTTCATTCTCATCTCTCGTCCAAATATTTTAAAACTTTCTGAAGATTATACATGCTTTAAGCATCCGCACACTTAGTACTTTAAGGTTTAGCCGAAGCTAGAATGATTTTCGCACACTTAGTGCCATCTCAATGAACCAAAGCTATCTCAGTATCACACACTTAGTGCCTCATACAACCGAAGCTATACCATTTCGCACGCTTAGTGCTATTTATAGCTGAAGCTATTTTGAATCGCACACTTAGTGTCAAATGCAATTGATTTATCATAGTATTCAATCCATAATCAAATATATACACAATTTATGTAACACGTACGAACTTACCTCGTACTTGGAATTGTCGGCTCGGACTGTTTACACTATAATATTCAACTTCCCTCGGTTTAAATCTGAATTCCTCTTTTTTTGATCTATATGTATTTAAAATTAATCCTTTTATTCACTAAATCATTCAAACCAATCCATATACACATAATTAAGGCATTTTGCATACTAACCATCACATTTTCACATTTCGACACTTTAGTCCCTAAATTACACAATCACAAAATACACATAATTTGCTTGTACACAAGCTTAGCCGAATTCTTCTAGTACTCATACTAGTCCACACATTTCATTTATTTAACATTTAGTCCCTCAAAATAACATTTTCACAATTTAGCCCAAATTGCTCAAATTCATCAAAAATCCAAAGACAAAACATGTAAACCCAACATCAAGCTTTCATATTTCACCATTTAACAACACAAAACTCATGAATTCATCCATGGAATATTTCAAAATCATCATCAAAATAAAAAAATTGAGAAATGGGCTTGATAGTATACAAAGCAACGATTACAAAAACGTAGAAAATTATCCAAAATCAAGTCAAAACCGTACCTCAATCAATTAATCAAAGTGCCGAACCCTAGCAAGTTTATTTCTTTTCTTTTCCTTTGAATTTTCGGCAAATATGAATGAAAAATGGATGAACAAAATGTTTTTATTTTATTTAACAAACATTAATGCACATTTTACCATTCTACCCCTATAATAAACCATTTAAAACCATAATTTTAATGCCCATTTATGTCCATTCCCACTATCAATGGACTAATTACAACTTAAGGACCTTTCTTTTAATAATACAAATCAAATAGGCACTCTTAACATATAAAATGCAACTTTTACATTTACGCAATTAGGTCCTTTTATCAAATTGAGCAGACAAATGATTAAATTTTCAAACCAAATTTTCACACATACTAATTCACGTATAATAAACATCAAAAATAATATTAAAATATTTTTCTGACGCAAATAGGTGCTCCCAAAACCACTGTTCCGACTAGGGTCTAAACTGGACGATTACAAAGATGATAAAAGAAAATGATATTTCATTTTTTATCATCTTTTAATTAATTAAATATTTTCACTTTTCATTTTTTATCAACTTTTAATTAATTAAATATTTTCACTTTCCAATTTAGTCCTTGCCTATAACAGTCCAATTTTCAGTGAAATCAGAATAGTGGTTTCGGGACCACAAATCCGACCCAAAAATATGATTTATTTTTATTTTATTATATGGTCCGTAATATGGTAGATATGTCATGTGAAATTTTTGATACGAAAATTTTATTGATTTAGTGATTAATTACAGAAGGACTAAATCGCATAAAATGTGAATGTTGAATTCTTGTAGCTATAAGGATCAAATAGCTATGAAATTAAAAGCTTAAGGTATTTATATGGTAATTAGACCATTAAGAAAATTATCTATATTTTTTTTGGTGACTCATCCATGGAATTATAGAAAAAGGGCAAGGACTAAATTGGAAATAGCAAAATACTTAATTAATTAAAAAGATGATAAAAGAAATCATCTTATTTTATGTCATCTTCGACCTAAAACACATGGAAACCCTAAGAGAGGGAAAAAAAAAACTTTCAAGGCCTAATTGGGTAAGTTCTATTGTCCCGTTTTTAGTAATTTTGATATTTTTGAAACTGGGATAGCTTAATCTCTCTATTTGAGGGAATAATTTGAAAAGTTATCAAGGTATGAAAATGGGTCATGGATGTATATGCTGGAAAGTAAAAATTTATGGTAAAAAATGAAAGATTATTGATATATAAACAACTTTTACAAAGTGATTTTGATGAAAACATGATTTAGGGCCTAAAATGAAAAGTTGTAAAATTTGATGAAAAATTATGAAATTTTATGAATTCATGTACCGGAAAATTTGTAATGGGGCTTTGGTTAGGCTTGGAATGAAGATTAATTTGCACAAGATTCATTTTCCGAGAATAAAGACAAAATCAAAATTTATGGAAAAGTTAGGGGCAAAATGGTAATTTTACCTAGGACGTAAATTGAGTCCATTTAAATATGAAATGTGTGAAATTGATGGTTAAATTCATTTATATAGATCCGGACAACACTAATTCGAGGTTCGGTCAAGGAAAAGAAAAAATTTTGGATTAGTACACTTTTACGTGAACAAGTGTCGAGGTAAGTTCGTGTAACTTAATCTGTCATGTAAATATGTTTAATTGAATGTTGTGTTGTATGGAATGTGATTTATATTGATGTACATTACTTGAATGTTATAATGAGAAACTTAATACATGCTTGAAATGGTGATAAAGGGTTAAGTCCCAATTGAATGTTGAATTCCGATGATTGTATGTGCTTTCTTGAAATAAATAGGATTCTGCATTTGTTGCAAACGGGATTTAGCTCGAACGACTAATCCCAATGACCTTGTTATAGAAAGGATTTAGCCTGGATGGGTAATCCTGATGTAATATCTCTCGAGTATACGACATTATGATTAGGGTTTAGCCTGGACTGGTAATCCTAATCGAGCTCATCTGAGCTTACGTTATATAAGGGATTTAGCCTGGACTTGTAATCAAGTTATATGAAATGTGGCTATAGAGAATGTTTCCTTGTTAAGTGCCCTAATGGGTACCCTTGAATAAGAAATTGATGGATTATCGAATCATACACTTCGAGTGTACTACTTGTGCATCTATCGGGATTTAATAATTCAACGGACATAAAACTCTTGACATGGCATGAGAACTTTGAGATGAATTGATAATGTCTTGAAAGAGTATTGCATCATGAGCTCATATATGTTACTTGATTGATATGAATATTTTGGTGACTAACATGTTTGATTGAATGTATGTGATTAGGCAATTTAGCCAAATGGATGGAAACATAGCATTGTATGCCTAGATTTTAATAAAAAACATTGGTAAGTTTAGTTTCCGTTATACGAACTTACTAGGCATGTAATGCTTACTCCGTTTTATTTTTCCCTTGTTTTATAGTGCTCGAAAGCTCACAAGGGTTGGAGATCACTGGAGCATCGTCACAATATCAACTAGTCATTTTGGGTATACTTAGTAGAAATCATTTTGGAATAATGGCATGTATAGGACAACTTGGCCAATAATGGCTTGAAATGATGCTTTCTAACCTAGCTATTGGAATGGCTAGTAATGGTTTATTTTGGTATGATTAAGTAGGTTATGATGTTAAATTCATAAGTGATATGTTATGTATATGTGATCAAATGATGCTAATGCCTAAGTTATTCCAAGGTAAGTTTATAAGCACATATGCATGTAATGATATGCCTTGCTGAATGATGAGGATTTCCCAATTTGAATGCTTGAATTGGTTGGTTTTGGATGTGTGTTTCAAGTGCAGGTCTTGGGTGAAATTTTAGGTGAGAAATGGAGCTAGAAATGGCTTCATTTTGTCCACACGGGCATGTGTCAAGACCTTGTGTGACACACGGTCTAACACCCTTTACCCGTATTCAATGCCGAATTAGGGTACGAGGCATTACTGGACTCACGTCACAAGCAATCATACAATTCCAAACCATAAATTTGTGTCCAAATTAAAGCCATTTGTAATAAATCATAAAGTCCCTAATACGAGCCTACGAGACTCAAAACATGCTTTGGAAGTAGTTGGAGACTAAACTGAGAACTTTTAGAAATTTTACGAAACTTAGAAAATTTTCCACCATACATGGGTCACACGCCTGTGTGAATATGGGATACACCCGTGTGGGCAGGCCATGTGGTCACACATTCCTGTGTCCTGACCCCATGTAACTCTCTGACTTGTAACTCATGAACAAATTGAGATCACATGGCCAATTCAAACACCCGTGTGCTAGGCCGTGTGGTTAATTAATTTAATTCAAATTAGGTGTAGGTTTTACATAACCATGTAACACGCCCGTGTCCAAGGCTGTGTCAACCACACGGCTGAGACACACGCCCGTGTCCCTTTCCATGTGCCCATTTATAAGCATTTTGTTTTGTATTTTTAAGATGCAGGGGACACATGGCTGGACCACACACCAATGGGACATGCCGTGTGTCTGCCCGTGTGGACAAAATGAGGCCATTTCCTAGCCTCATTTGTCACCCAAATTTACCATTTTCCTACACTAAAACACACAAATATACATCCACCAATCCAACATCATATTCACAAGAAATTTGACATCAATCATATAATATTATCTCATGTGTCAATAGATATAACTTATTCATGTCATAAATTCATATGCAAACACAATCTCATCAAACCAACACATAATAAGCACTTATATAATTATCAAAACATCACTTGAAAATAGCCAAACTTAGACCATCACTAGCCACTCCAATGGCTAGGTTACAAAACAACCATTACAAGCCATCATTGTCCAACTAAGCTTATACATGCCATTATACCAAAATGAGATTTCTAGTTATACCAAAATGAGATAGTGGATAGTGTCATGACTGCTCTGACCGACTTCCAACCTTCGCAAGCTTTGAACACTATAAAACAGGGAAAAATAAATGGAGTAAGCATTTTATGCTTAATAAGTTCGTATAACAGAAAATAAACTTACCTGTCTTATTTATTAACACAAGCACACATACATACATATTCCATCAATTTTGGGTAAATTACCTAACACCATGCACTTATTCAAACAATTTAGTCACATAATTTCATATGAATATCAAATAAACATAGATGATCTCATCACATTACAAGCTTCCATTAATTTCACCTTTCCACTTCTTCAAGAGTCTTTTCCATCGAGCTATTGAAATCTTAATGGATGTTCCAGAAATATACACATGTGCAAAAGTGCCCATTGGGTACATAATAAAAAGGCACACCCTTGAGTCATACATTTTACTGTAGGATTACCAATCTAAGCTAAATCCTATCCGTAGCATATTCTTTAAAGAGCTTAATAGGGTTTACCCATCTGGGCTAAATCCAACTTATAACCTAACTCAAGAGGGCTTACATTAGAATTACCCGTCCGGGCTAAATTCTATTTGCAACATATGTACTATTATTTTCAACCCATCAAAATTCAACATTCGACCGGGACTCAATAATTTGTCCATATTACACAACTTAAACTATATAAATATGTATATATATCATCTCATACATAACAGAAAAATCATACAATTTAATTGAAACATATTAACATACATTTTTAAGTTACACGAACTTACCTTGAAAATGGTTCTTTTTTAGTTTCTGCTAATCCGAAACCTTTTGCTTTCCTCAATCTCGTTCCGCTGTTGGTCTTTCCGGATCTATATGGATAAATTTAACTATTAATCTATCACCTTTCAATCACGTTTGTGTTTTATTATGTTTAGGCAAAATTACCATTTTGCCCCAATTCTTTTTAAAAATTTCGATTTTGTTCCTAGGCTCAGAAAATAAAATTCACGAAATTTAACCCTCTTTTCAAGCCTAACCGAAATTCATTTACTATATTTACAGCACATACATTTCACAAATTTTAGAATTTTCCATGGATTTTACCACTTTTTTCCATTTTAGTCCCTAAATCAAGATTTCATCAAAAATTACTTTGTAAAAGTTGTTTATCTATGAACAAACTTTCATTTTCTACCATAAATTTCTATTTTTTATCATATTCATCCATGGCCAAATTTTATACCTTGATAACTTTTCAAATTAATCCCCTAAATAGAGAGATTAGGTTATCCTGATTCCAAAAATATAAAAATCATTAAAAACGAGACTTGATTTCATACCTTATTGAGCTTGAAAAGTTTTCATCCTCTCTCCTAGGGTTTCTATAGAAGTTTTGGGTATGAAGATGAATAGAAAAGATGATATTTCTTTTTAATTATTTTTCATCTTTTAATTTTAGTGATTTCCAATTTAGTCCCTAGCTATTTCTAACTTTTCCAAGGATGAGTCATTAAAATATCTACTAACTACCCTTCAATGGTCTAATTACCATATAAGGACCTTAAGTTTTGAATTCCATAGCTATTTGATACCTATAGCTACTAGAACCCAACTTTTGCATTTTATGCAATTTAGTCCTTTACCTAATTAAACACACAATCGATAAAATTTTCGCATCAAAATTTTCATGTGACCTTCCTATTTTGATGCCAATCATAAAATAATATGAAATAAATTTTTAAATTTTTGGCCTGGATTTGTGGTCTCGAAACCACTGTTCCGATCACACCGAAAATGGGTTATTACAACTCTCCCCCTTAGAAATTTTCATCCTCGGAAATTCTTACCAGTAAAGAGATTAGGGTATTGCTTCCTCATGGTACCCTCAGGCTCCCAGGTAGCTTCCTCTATTCCATGTCGTTTCCAAAGGACTTTTACCAAAGCCACGTTTTTATTTCTTAGCTCTTTTGTCTCGTGTGCCAGTATTTTAATTGGTTCTTTGTTGTATGTCATGTCAGGCTGAATCTCCACTTCAGTTGGAGTAATAATGTGTAAAGGGTTCGATCTATAGTGTCGCAACATGGATACATAAAACACATTATGAATTTTATCAAGCTTCGAAGGTAATAACTGATATGCAACAGACCTGATTCTTTCAGTAATCTCATATGGCCCGATGAACCGTGGACTTATTTTTCCTTTGCATTCAAACAGGAGAACTTTCTTCCAAGTCGACACTTTCAGGAATACCTTGCCACCAACTTGAAATTCTATTTCTTTTCGTTTCAAATCAGCGTAGGACTTTTGACGATCAGAGGCTACTTTCAAACTGTCTCGAATTACCTTCACCTTTTCTTCGGTCTCTCAGATCAAGTCAACTGCATGTATCTTTTTATCACTTAACTCTATCCAATACAATGAAGTTCTACACTTTCGACCATAGAGAGCCTCATATGGCTCCATTTTAATATTGGACTGATAACTGTTATTGTAAGCAAATTCAATCAAAGGTAAATATTTTTCCCAGTTGCCTCTAAATTCAAGTACACAACATCGAAGCATGTCCTCTAGAACCTGTATCACATGTTCAGATTAGCCATCTGTTTGAGGATGGAACGCGGTACTAAAGTGTAAACAAGTGCCCATAGCTTCATGCAACATACCCCAAAATCGAGATGTAAACTGTAACACCCTGATTTTGGGCATAGTCGAAACAGTGGTTTTTGGACCACAAATTCAATGATGAAAATTTTATTCTTTATTATATTTTTATGGTCTATGATTTCACAGAATAATTTCATGAAAATTTCGTTCGAAAATTTTGACATTCTAGCACTTAATTTAGTCAAAAGGACTAAATTGTAAAAAGTGCAAAAGTTGAGTTCTACATACTAGATGTGTCCAATTATTGTGAAATTTTTAATTGAAGGTCTTTAAATGGTAATTAGACCATCGGTTAATTTTTGGACAAAAATAGACATGAAATGGGTGTAATAAAATATTTTTAAGTTAAGGGTATTTTGGTAAACTAATAATTAAAAGAATTAAAAAGGGATATAAGCCAAATTAGCTATCATCTTCTTCATTCAACCGTTTCTACCAGTAGCAGCCATGGTTAAGGTCTGTTCAAACTCCCAAGCTCGATTGTAAGTGCTCCTTAGCCTCGTTTTTAAAGTTATTTACATTTTTAAAATCCCGGTAACTTGGTTAAGCTTATTCTAGCAATAATTTAACCTAGGGTTTATATTTGGAAAAATACCCATAGGTGAAATGTGTTTATTTTGATGTTTTATGGTAGAATATGAAGCTTTAAATTGTGTTAAACAACTTTTACTAAGCGATTTTACATGAAAACAAGTAAAACGAAATAATCGGTAAAAATACCTAATGTTCATAAGTACATGTTAGAGTGTGAATTTGATGTTTCTATAGAAGGGAAAAATAATCAGCATGTCATAAAACATAAGAAAATAGGATGAAGTTTAATTTACGAGCCTAAGGGCAAAAATGTAATTTTGACAAAGTTTAGGGGCAAAATTTTAATTTTTCAAAAATATGATTTTGGGTCAATTTGAATAATGTGAGTCCTAATTAGGCTATATTTGTAATGATAGAGCAAGGAAAATTGAAATTTGGGCTAAAATCGGTAAAATACCAAGTTGTGGACAAAATGGTAAAAATGGTCATTTTCGTATACGAGGTAAGTTCGTGTGTTAATAATAATGCAATACCATACTTGAATTGTAACTCTCTATTGTTATGGCATAAATTGTATGATTTAATATGTTTAGGAGAAGTTGATGGATGGTGTGTATAATATGGAAAATGTATACTTGTTGTGTCATGTGAAATTGAATGGCAAATTATTGTTACATGAATTGAATGTTAAATTACTATTACATGGGTTGTACCTGATGAGATTTCGACAAGTTTGTACGTAAATAATTTATCGATTCTTTTTATTTTATTATATTTTGTCATCATATGAAATGTGGTTGCCTATAGAATGATTATTTATTGTAAATTGCAAATTAAAAAAGGACTATGAATAAATTTGTAACATGTTGGAAAGTGAGGAATTTCCAGGTTGAACCTTCGGAATAGAAACGATACGAATGATCTATTGTGAGGTCACGTGTGTAGTACTAAGTGCAGGCTGCTACGTGTACCGGATAATTGGTTGCATGTGTAGTACGAAGTGCAGGCTACTATGCGCACCCGATAACTTCGATCACGTGTGTAGTACTAAGTCCAGGCTACTACGTGTATCAGATGGTTAGGTCAAGCGTGTAGTACTAAGTGTAGGCTACTATGTGTACCGGATAATTGGTCGCATGTGTAGTACTAAGTGCAGGCTACTATGCGTACCAGATAGCCTTGTCTGCAAGTGTGAAAATATGTGCCGGCAACTGAGTATCAGTTATTATTCCGAAGAGTTCAACGGGAAAATTGATTAAGTAAAAATACATGTGAACATGATTATATGATGAATAAGTGCAGGCATATGTTTATGAAAATTATGAGCAATGTGCTCGATATTTGAGTGAACTTCGATAAGACAAAATGGATTAAGTGAAATTATGTAAGAGTGAATTTTAGTAGTAAAATAGTGTTGGACAGTACCAGTTGCATGACTTTGAAAATTCACCAAAAATTATGTAAGTTGAATTAAATTTCAAAAAAAATGGATTTAAATATAAAAGAAACAGGGGGAGCAAAAGAGTTCTATATTATGTGATATTCTAATTTTTGTGAGATAGTGACAGAATGAATTTGAGATCCCCTGTTATGAGTTGGAAAAATCGTTTAAAATTGTAAAAAATTAATTATGAGTTATAATTTATATGAATAGAATCCTCAATGAGTCTAATTTCAGGAGGAATGAACAGGAACATCATCTAAGTCCCGAAATATGAGATAAGTAATATTTAGTGAAGAGAGGTCAAAACTGTTGGACAGCGAAACAGGGGAAATTTTAATGAATAAAATTTACAAACAGGATAAACCAAAAATTCTAGAAATTTTATGGGAGAAAGGTATATGAGCTTAGTTTCAAGGAAAATTAACGAAACTAAATTTGGAGTTTTGTATTTCTAGATATGAATGATTTAGTAACTATAACTCGATAAAACAGCTTAACCTGAACATGTGTAATTGTACAATTATAGTGTTTTATCTTGAAAAGCATGTTAATAATTGCTTATTAATTTCACATAGACTTACTAAGCGTAAAGCTTACCCATTCTCTCCATTTCTTTAGTATTGGCAGGTCGACTCAGGGTTGGAGATCGTCGGAGGCAAAATCACACTATCAAACTATCATTTTTGGGAGAATTAATTCAAATATTAGAAATATCAAATGAGTAGCATGTATAGGAAGTTGGTTTGTGATATGTATTATTATTATGACTTTGACCATACGTATCAGTCTACATTGAGTTATCGTATATGATCATGAGATGTGGTCCTTGTCCATTATGGTTTATAAGTTTAATTAATTATGCCATGTCCTATGTTTTGATGTGATGATATAGTTAGCTTTGATTGTTATGCATGATTGGTAATATATCAGGTAAGTTAAATCAAGGCTAGTGGATCATGAATTAAATGGAAATGAGTAATGTTACCTTGAATATGGATGTTTAACGGAAAAATTGGTAACTACATTATGATGGTATAAAATGAGAATAAGATTTAGCATGCCTAGTTCAAGTTAATGTAAGAATGTATATTATATACAGGATGGTAAGAAAATATGTTTAAATTGAATGACATGTTATTGCATGATTATGGATGTGTAAGTACTCATTTATGCCACGTTATATGTCTTTAAATATGAGTCTATGCATGTGTTCGAGAAGTTTTGAATTAAATGAAATTTTATGGTCCGGTTTTCATCTATGCGTATGGTTAAGTCTAGTAATGCCTCGTACCCTGTTCCGGCCTTGGATATGGGTAAGGGTGTTACATTTGGTGGTATCATAGCTATGGTTTAGTCAGTTCTCGGACTAACCTAGCATGTGTAAAAGTTTAGTTATACATGCCACGGATCCGTGATAATGTGATGTCTCCCAACGCATAAGAGCACTGTCTTATTTAGACAAAGGTACTCTCCAACCGAGCTGCACCGACCATGTTCAAGGTGATTGAAGGTATTTGAGTAAAATTATGATTATGATAAGTCTCGGTTCAGAAAAGTATGAATAAAAGTTTATCATATATATGTGATAACACGTGATATGAAAGTTTATGTTGTGATAAATATCTATATTTGCTTAATGCTCATATGATATAGAGCACTTGGCTTACTTGACAAGTTGAATGGGATAATTGGAAAATTGGTGTAAACCAACATGAATGTTGTGTTGCCTGAAATGAATGACATGATTTTGACGATGTTGCTATGATGATGAAAGTTGTGTCATATATATATGTATAAGAAAGTCGAGTCAGAGACCGTACAACCCCTCCCCCTTATCGAAGTGGTGCTTATATGGAATTTCATGATATTTGTACTGAATAAGTTCCCGGCTGAAAAACCAAAGAGTTCAATGATAGAATAATTATAAGTATGATTAAAGATTGAGAATGAGTTGATAAGTAAAGTCAGAGCTAGAAAAGTATCATGTTGACATAAAGATTATTGGAGCTATGCACTGTCTCAGTTAGAGAATGAATTTACTTTGATAAATTGAATTAATCAGGTACAAGGTCGAGAAAAGTGTAAATCAAAATTTATTCAGAACTGGTCTTCTTTAGTGAAAGGTCTAACATGAAATTTGTGATGGCAGAACTAGTTGTGGGAAATGATATTTGAAATGTGTAATATCTGAGTGTGACAGTTACGGCTGAACAGATTTAACAGTTTCTGTAACACCCCAAACCCGGCCCAGACATTATGGCCGAATCTGACGTGCCACATTGAAGTTAAAAATCCATGTTTCGTTTTAGTGCTTTTAAAAAAAATGACTTTTGTGAGTTAACAAAGTGTATGGAAGCTGGGCACCAAGTAGGTATCCGAGACAGAGGAGGTGAGCCATGAAGGCTGCTTAAGTACCAAGCTCTTTGATTGGATCCAATCCTAGACATGCCCCCAACCATAACCACACTTTGTTATATCGAGTTTAAATTTGTTTAAGAGAACGTCTTTGATAAATCGATTAATCGTGGCGTTGAGATATTTTGAAATCAAGTACCGTTTTGAAAACACGTCCTAAGTCTAGCCCATTTGAACAATTATCAACCAGGTTTAAAGTTATTAAAAATAAAATAATCTCGAAAAGAAATAAAAGGAAAGTTAAAATGGCCTTATTACAACCCAAAAATAAATAATAATTAAAGGAAATTTAATGAAAACCAACGCTTATTTAAAAGTCCAAAGGCGATCACCGTGGCTACTCTGAATCCCCTCCGGCCCAAGTCCCCACATCAAGGCTCACCTGTGAGGTTAAGGAAAGGGGGTGAGTTTGGAAACTCAGTGTGCAACAAGCCCTTTTCAAAGCCCGAAACAATAACAGCCTGTTGGGCCTAAGCCCAAATCCAATCTCAACATGTACTAGGTCGTAGCCCTTTTCATATTTCATATTTCATAACACTGGGCCGAAGCTTTTTCATATTTCATATTACTGGGCCGAAGCCTTTACTGTAAACGGTATGGCCCATAGGCCCATTTCAATATCACATATAATGTCAATGAAAGAATGCAAGCCCATTTGGGGAGACTACTCAACCCACCATCCGCTACTCTCCACCCATACCAACCAACACACCATGTGGGGATTAACTCAACCCACCCCGCCATAACTCTCCACTGGCAGCATAACTGCTTTATCATATAACTGGAGGCCTAGCCTCTTTTAATAACTGGGGCAAAATCCCTTTTAATAACTGGGCATAAGCCCTTTAATAACTGGGGCATAAGCCCTTTTTCACTTCCTCCATTCATATAAAAGCCCAACCCAATGCATTTATGAATACATCATGTGCATATCATACATATCATGTGCATAGCATACATGTCATGTGCATATCATACATACCATGTTTACTAAAATCCCATGTATCAAAATTCACATTTAAACCCTAGGGGTATAATGGTCATTTTTACTTAAGGGCAAAAACGGTCATTTTCATATTATAAGGGTAATATCGTAATTTTACCAAAATTTAGGGATTTTTCCATGTTCATCATCAATTACGAACTATTCATTTGTTTAAACAGCGTTTTTGGCCCACTTTTAGCGAAACCGAGTTATTGGGCTTAAAACCCCTAATGGGCCCTACTTAGCCGATTTTGTCATCTAGGCCCATTTAGCCCATATCAATAACAGTATTAACAGTCTTAACATACAATTTAACAGATTTCCGTTTTCTACCAATTTTTCCAAAATGAGCCCGAAAGCCTATTGGGCCCTATTGCAGCCCCTCGAGGCCCAACTTACCGTGAATGCCAAAAATCACGATCTTACCGTTTCCAATGTTCCTGATCATCATATCAACGAATCTAACTAACTAATGAGCATTCGCTTGCTCACAAGTCCTCGAAATGCCAGAATTTCGGCATTTCGGCTTTTCGACATTTATCGCTTTAAGCTATGAAAAAGGGTTCGTTACACACCTGTTTGGCGATATTCCTCGACGAGATCTCCTACATGATTTCTCCTATAATCCATCATTAATAATCAGCTTCCCATAATTGAACCAAACCAAAAATCATCTAATACTAATACTTACACATCCGGCCACCATCTATAACGGCCTTAGGAATCTTACCTTTGTCGCGATTGATGACTAGGTCTAGCCACTCCGGAGATCCAAGCTACCCCAAGTCGACACTACACCTTGCTGCTCCTCCACTAAATAAACCACAAAAAATATTAAAAGAAGACCCCATAAAGCCTATACCCATATTCGGCCATCTCCCTAAAGTATAAGGTTTCGGCTTTTGGCCAACAGTTACTCTAGGAATCGTTTAGAGTTTGGGCACTTACCACAGTCTTTCTCCTCTTGAATCCGGATGCCTAAAAGGTAAAGGAATTGAACGCCAACAATTGAAAAGGAAAGAAAAGGTTGCTGGTCACAAAGAATCGGCACCCCCCTAGCTTCACTGATTTCGGCTTTTGCAGTATTTCGGCAGAAGTAGAGATAAAGGAAAGAAATAATGTGTGAATGAAGGGAAATAATGGGCTGGTTTGAAAGAAAGAGAAGGAAGAAAAGATGGAAGAAGAGATGGTAGGTTCGGCTACAAAAAGAAAAAGAGACAAGAAGACTAACCTCAAGGGAGAAAATGACACACCAATACCTAAGTGCCGAAAATCCCTAACTAAAACCCCTCTGCCGAAAATCCCCTCTCCAATCTCCCTTATTCGGCCAACTCTATCTCCATATCAAATCCTTAAAATATCTCCCTTTATCCCTCCTTAATCTATGCATTTGACTTGATCCAACTCTCCTCTTACAGAATCCACTTAGGTTCCAACACTTACCCTTCCTGCACATAAAACTAAATGCTCTTATTTGCCAACACAGGGGATCGATCCCCTGTCTTCCCTTATGCTCCACACGCCACCTTTTTAGGAGCTTAGTGGCGTCACCCTTGCCACTTTACTAAAGATCTTTTTGTGATACATTTTACCCACAACTTTATATAAGGGCACCTAGCCAGAACCCCTAACTCCTAAGTCCAAAATTTAAAAATTCTACCGGGTTTTGGCCAACTCATGGGCCTTCCATAAGCCCATTTACATACCCAAATTATGAATTCCATAATCACATACCAAATTTTAGAAACTATTTAAAATATCAAGAATCGCGAAAAACCTGAAAATCAGGATGTTACAGTTTCTTCTGAGATGTTTTATGTATTTATCCATTCTCAGAAAAATTTCTATGGCTGCTGATCTTTTGAAGAAATTCTTGTTATGTGGGAAAGTTTTCTAATCTTGATGTTAGATAGAAGCATTGGTAGTCTGATTGGTTTATAATTTGTATTGTTGTATTTCCTCGGGCATTTTATTACATTTCGTCTGATAAGAATTGATGAGAGGATATGTATGATATTATGATACTGTTTCTTCTACTTGATGCTCCATTTGATATATATGTATGGGAAGATACATTGTTCTTGTTATATTTGAATCCAGTGGGATTAAATGATGTTTTCTTCTGGACTTCTTTTCTCTGAGGAATTTTTAAGATCTTTCATATTTTCCTATGAGTTTGGTTTTCGATTTTCTAGCATGGTATCTTATCTTGGATTTCTTTATTCGGTTTTCTTGTTATGTTTATTCCATAATTTTTCAATTATGACTTATGTTCGAAGTGCGTTCTTTAGCTCGTGATAATTATGACAAGCATGACTATACTTCCGATTTGATCTTGATAATGTGGTGATTTTAGTATTGGAATTTCTCAAATTTCCGTGTAAGGATTTGACAACAGTAAAGGCATAAGTGATAAAAGCCCGAGTTTCAATCGGTATGGTGGATTACTTCTCTCAAGTAAGTCAATTGTAGTTAATGTGTTCAATTGAGATATTTTGGTTACTTGAGCTAATACAATTGAGATGGTTTTAATTAGCGTAAGGAATGAATAGTAAAGGACTGCATGATGAATTGTTTAGTAACTAGAAGAAAGGATTACTTGAAATGTCATTCAACGGTGTTTAAATCGGCCCAAGTGTTTAATTTGTGTGAATTATTTATTTGAAAGATTTCATCTGATAATTATGTCAAGATCATTTTTCCCAAATCTGATAATAGAATTTCATTTCTTTACGGGCAAAACGCAAATAGTCTAAACGAGAAGTGTATATCTCTTAGAAAATTTTGATATGAGTTAAAGCTACTAAGAATGATAAAGTTTTCATCTTGCGAAAGCTGAAAACTTTATTACATGTTAGCAAGGTTTGGAAAAATGAGAATATTTCTAACCAAAGCGTCTGAATTGGACTAGTCTACATTAAGTAAAGATTTCCTAATTTTCAGTAATGCACTGTGGTATGAAGGGTGATGTGTTTCAAGAAAATAAGGAAAATGTGATAGTGAGTTGTAAACTAAAAGAGTACAGTGAGGATCGACTTCTGATGTTGAATTTCAGATTGGATCTGATTCATGGTATTATTATTCCGAGGCTTGTACAGAAAGAACTGTATGAAGCTCACAGTGAAAATTTTCCTAGTTATTCAGAGAGTAATGACGTGTACTATAATTTAATTCAGATGTTATTGAATTTTGATTTATCGATGATGAAAAACAGTATGATTATTCCGGAAGAGTGTAGGTCCCTTTGATTGTTGGATTTCTTGGAATTCTAGTCTCCATAAACCAAATTGAGATCTGGGTTTTATGTCATAATATCATGGGAAACTGAGAAGCCTTTGAAAATTTAAGAACAATTGGGAATTGAGTCCGTAAGCTTTCAAATCATATGAGAAATTAAAGAGATGTATTGGAGGCACTGCTTGAGCGAAGGTACTTTGGTATCGATTATGGGATTAAGGAATCTAAGTGAAGACCACTTTTCCGGTAAGATTTTTGGGGACGAAAATCCCTAAAGGGGGGAGAGTTGTAACACCCTGATTTTGGGCCTAGTCGGAATAGTGGTTTCGGGACCACAAATCCGACGATGAAAATTTTATTTTTTATTACATTTTTATGGTCTATAATTTCATGGAACAATTTCGTGAAAATTTCGTTCGAAAATTTTGACATTCTGGCGCTTAATTTAGTCAAAAGGACTAAATCGTAAAAAGTGAAAAAGTTGAGTTCTACATACTAGAGGTGTCCAATTGTTATGAAATTTTAAATTGAGGGTACTTAAATGGTAATTAGACCATCGGTTAATTTCTAGACAAAAATAGACATGAAATGGGTGTAATAAAATATTTTTAAGTTAGGGGTATTTTGGTAAACTAATAATTAAAAGAATTAAAAAGGGAAATAAGCCAAATTAGCTATCATCTTCTTCATTCAACTGTTTCTACCAGCAGCAGCCATGGTTAAGGTTTGCTCAAACTCCCAAGCTCGATTGCAAGTGCTCCTTAGCCCCGTTTTTAAAGTTCTTTACATTTTTAAAATCCCGGTAACTTGGCTAAGCTTATTCTAGCAATAATTTAACCTAGGGTTTATATTTGGAAAAATACCCATAGGTGAAATGTGTTTATTTTGATGTTTTATGGTAGAATATGAAGCTTGAAATTGTGTTGAACAACTTTTAGTAAGCGATTTTATGTGAAAACGAGTAAAACGACATAATCGGTAAAAATACCTAATGTTCATAAGTACATGTTAAAGTGTGAATTTGATGTTTCTATAGAAGGGGAAAATGATCAGCATGTCATAAAACATAAGAAAATAGGATGAAGTTTAATTTACGAGCCTAGGGGCAAAAATGTAATTTTGACAAAGTTTAGGGGCAAAATTTTAATTTTTCCAAAATATGATTTTAGGTCAATTTGAATAATGTGAGTCCTAATTAGGCTATATTTGTAATGACAGAGCAAGGGAAATTGAAATTTGGGCTAAAATTGACAAAATACGAAGTTGTCGACAAAATGGTAAAAATGGTCATTTTTGTATACGAGGTAAGTTCGTGTGTTAATAATAATGCAATACCATACTTGAATTGTAATTTTCTATTGTTATGGCATAAATTGTATGATTTAATAAGTTTAGGAGAAGTTGATGGATGGTGTGCATAAAATGGAAAATGTGATGCTTGTTGTGTCATGTGAAATTGAATGGCAAATTATTGTTACATAAATTGAATGTTAAATTACTATTACATAGTTTGTATCTCATGAGATTATATGATGAATAAGTGCAGGTATATGTTTATGAAAATTATGAGTAATGTGCTCGATATTTGAGTGAACTTCGATAAGACAAAATGGATTAAGTGAAATTACGTAAGAGTGAATTTTAGTAGTAAAACAGTATTGGACAGCAGCAGTTGCATAACTTTGAAAATTCACCAAAAATTGTGTAAGTTGAATTAAATTTCAAAAAAAATTATGGAATTAAAGATTAATGAGTCTATTTATATATTATGGTTTATCAGTTGAAAATGATCTTATCATAGTGATCATTATATTGCACTAAAATAGTTTTGAACAGCAACAGTCATCCAAATTTGAAAATCCACCAAAAATGGTGGAAATAAAATTAGAGGTTGAAGTGTAGTTTCATATAAAGGAAACGTTGTAAGCAAAAGAATTTCATATTATGAGATATTTGAATTTTTGTGAGACAGAGTCAGAATGAGTTCGGAATCCCCAGTTCTGACTTGGGAAAATCACTAGAAATTATACAAAAACAATTATGGGTTATAATTCATAATACTAAGTCTTTAATGAGTCTATTTTCAAAAGAAATAGACGGGAACATTATCCAAATCCCTACTAAGAGATAAATAAATTTTAGTGAAGAAAGGTCGAAGCTGTCAAACAGCGAAACATGAGAGAGTTTAAAGAATAAACTGTACTTATTAGCTAGAACAAAAATTCTAAAAATTTTATGGTAAGAAGATATGCGGGTCTAAGGGAAAATTAGCAGATCTTAATTTGGAGTCTCGTAGCTCTAGATATAAATAATTTAGTAACTATGTCTCGAGAAAACAACATGACCAGAATATAAGTAAAAGTGTAATTATGGTTGCATTACCTTAAGAAGCATGTTGGCATATTGTTTATTATTTTCATATGGACTTACTAAGCGTAAAGCTTACTCCCTCATTTTCATTTCTTTAGTGTTTTTAGGTTAGCTCGGGGTTGGAGATCGTCGGAGGCTGCATCACACTATTAAGCCATCACCTTTGGAGTATTGGCATATGTGTATTAAGCACCTTCAAGTGAGTGGCATGTATAGGGGCTTAGTTTTTATGATAGATGTTGTTATGATTAGCCAAATGTATTGGCTTATATTGATTCATTGTATATAGCCATGAGATGTGGCTTATAATGATTGTAGCTTGTAAGCCTAATTATCCATGATAAGTTTTAATGCTTGTGATGCGATGATGTGTTTATGCTTTTGAGACATGCATGATTGGTGTTAAGACATGTGTGTATGATAAATGCTTCATGACCAGTAAAAATGGTTATAGCCATGAAGTAATTGTATGGTATAGAAATAAGACGATGATGATTGAACATGAATGCTTAATGTTTAAATAAGGTCACTTGACAATGTCAATGAATATATTATGTCTAGACTTGATATTATATGAGTATGTGAAACTTGTGAACGATAGCATGTTAAAGTTAAGAATACACCTTAATGAAGTATGCTAAATCATTAAAATGATGCCATGATGTATAACTTTGATGTGTGTAAAGATATGAGGGATTAATGATAACAAAAGGCTTGGAGAATAGCCTAAGTGTTAGCCACATGAGCAGAGACACGACCATGTGTCTCAGCTGTGTGGATGACACGACCTAGCACACGAGTGTGTGGCTTGGCCGTGTGGTTAAATTTTGTTTGCTGACGTCATAGTCAGAGAGTTACACGGCCTGAGGACACGGGTGTGTCCTGGGCACACGGTTGTGTCCCTGTGCCCACACAGGCATGTGGCTTTGTTTCTTGGAAAATTTTCCTAAGTTTTCCCGAATCCTTCTAAAGTACCCGGTCTAGTCCCTAACCACTCTCAAAGTACGTTTAGGGCATTGTAAGCCCGTTTAAGTGACATCTTGCATATGTATGAATGTTTTTAAAACGAATAGAATTTTATGGCTCGAATTTGCATGTGTGTTTACAATTATGTCCGGTAATGCCTCCTACCCTCTTTAGGTTTTGGATACGGGTAAGGGGTGTTACAAAACTACTTCACAAAAGTTGTTTGTTTAACAACCATGCTTCATCTTCTTCTATAAAATTTCAGAAATCAATATGATTACTATCATGGCAAAACACTAGGCACTCAACCATTTTGCAAAATAGTCCCCTCATTAGCTAGATTATGCAACAAGAGTCCCAAAAGTACAAAAACTATCAAGAAAGACCATCAAAATCACTTACCTGTAAGGGTAAAGAGTGGCTGAAATTTTGAAGCTCCAAAACCCTTATTTTTGTTGGTATTTTCGGTGGAGAGGAGGAAGATGAAAAGTGATATCTTTTTCTTTTTATTTTATTATAAATCTAGTCAAATTGGTCACCAAATTTCACCTAATTTTTGACTTTTTCATTTTCTTTGTCCCTATGGCTGGCCATGCCATTAATAAAGGCCTATTTGCTCTTTAAAAACCCTTAATTTTGGTTTTCTAGCTATTTGACACCTTTAGTTAATGAAATAAAACTTTTGTCCCTTATGCGATTTAGCATGCAATCGCCAAAATTATTTCACCAAAATTTTCATGCACTCATATAAACATGTTATAACACATAAAATAATATTAAAAATAATTTTTCCAACCTCAGGTTAATGGTTTCGAAACCACTATTTCGTCTAGGTCTAAAATCAGGCTGTTACAGACATCCCAAACAAAGCTTCACGCACCTCTCCTTCGAAACATGTCGTTCTAAAAACTCAAACTCTGATTGGTATATACTAGGGAAACAATCATGGAAGGAGACATTTCTTATACTACACCTCTTTAAGAATACAAGTTTTGAAAAATGAGATAACTTCTGCTTTAAGAACCTAATCATCATAACACCACTCCTTCCCCATCATCTTAAAAGCCTCAATACGATTAAGCCTCCACCATTCTAAAATTCAACTATGAAAATAATGAGTTTTCTGATCCCTAAAGTTAAGTCATTCACACCTTGATTTTTTGCTTCCATAACAATTCTTTTTTATCAAGAATTCCTTCAAGCTCAAGTTGTAGCTCAGTCTCAAGTTCTTTAAGCCTTAACATATACCTTAGATCCAATGCCTCTTGTATCTCACTCAATCTATCCAAAATCTTTCTCTTTCGATCAATAATACTTCAAAAAATATAAGGATTCCAATTTCTAAAACCCTTTACAATATTATCCATTGCAGTAGGAATAGGAATTTTGGGTCTCTAGGTACTCTTGACAAAAGTGTTAAATGAGATATGTTGGAAAGGTCTATTGCACATGCTTGAAAAAAATGCTCAACCAAAACCAACAAGTGTGACAGCCCTAAAGTGACCCTAGTCGGAAAGCGGTTTCGGGACCGCTAAACCGAGTCACCAAATTATTTGAATATGATATTTATTGTCTAAAATATGTGAATATGAATGTGTGAAAGTTTTAAGCTCCGATTTAGTCGATTGCATGTGAATTTAGTTAATAGGACTTATGTGAGAAATTTTAGAAATTTTAGAAATGTGCTAGGCAAATGTAAGTGGCCTATTAATGCATGTTATAAGAATGAAGGGTTTGCATGTCAAATATCCATTTATTTTGAGTAGTGGCCGGCCATGTATGGGTCTTAGATGATAATATGAATTTCCTATTAGCATTATGGGTTTAGAAAATAAAATAGTGAATTAAGAATGATAAAAAAATGAGGTGAGTGGGAGGAGAAAGCAAAGTTGTCCCCCCTTACTCCCCATTGCCGTGACTAGACAAAGAAAAAGAAAAAAATGTTCATCCTTGGCCGAAAATTCTAAGGAGGAAGGAAGAAGAAAGGTTGAAGAGGTTCGGCCATGCATGTAACTAGGCTAAGGTATGTTTGATGATGTTCCATGAGATGCATGCATGTTTTAGTTGTTAGCTTGAGTTCTACCTAGCCCATGGTCTAAATCTTGCTATGTGATGGAGATGACACTCGGCCATGGATGCATCATTCTTGCTTGGTGTTGATGTTGTGTTGGTGAGATATCAAGTTATTTTTGTGACCCAAGTTGAGATTTGGATTTTGGAATGAGTAAGGTTTTCGGCTATGGTAATTATAAGGGTGATGGATGTTGTTTCATGCTAAATCTAGATGAACAATGTTAGTGCTTATATCTCGATATTTATGAGTTTCTTTCTTGGTTTTACCTCAAACCCATGAAGTATTTTTAATTGGTGTTGTTAGAGGTTTCGGTCATGGGATTATAAGCTTGTTAGTTTTGATGGTGAAATTTATGCCTTGTAAGGGTAAATGGTGTCTTGATGCATTCGGCCATGGTAGAAAGTAGATGTGAAATGGTAGTAAGGTGAAGTGAAAAATGTTAGTATTTGATTACTAGTGTATATATGCGTATTAGCCGAGTTTTGAATTTGAAACAAAATGATATATAATCAATACAAGTAACCATACTTGTAGGAAGTATTAAGCATATAATCGGCCTCAACATAGACATGCATATTCGGCCATAGGAAGAAGATTGGTGTTGCATGTATTCGGTTAGAGGCAAGCATATTGATGCTTTTATCTTGGCTTAGACAATCGGCTAAAAGGGAGTGTGGGTTAATATGTTGAGTTGATTCATGATTTCATATGTATGTGACTTTAATGTCTAATGTATATATATGGGCTAAGTACCTTGAGTTCCTCTTTTCGATGCTCAAATGATTAAATCAATTTATTTGTTAAATTAAGCTCAAGAGTAAAGGGGAACTAAATCCGATAAGGGGAAGGAAAAAGTGGTCGAATAGCCATCAAAATCGTTCGACAACATCCGAGGTAAGTTTTCGAGTAACGAAACTTAGTTTACGATTTGATTAAGTCATGACGTATGAGCATAACAAATATACGGTGATATGATGATTCTACTTGAATTATATGTTGAGTTAATTAGTCTATACATATGACGGGTAGCCGTATGTGCATAGAGATCGTGTCATAAAGCAAACTAAACCATGCTGTTTGTATGTGGCTAGTGAGCCGAAAATGGGATTGCTTAATACGTGACTTGTGTTTGAACTCTAATTATGAAAATGGAATATAGATGTGTCATTATTTATTGATATGTGCATGAATATTTGGATGATAACCGGGCTAAGTCCCGAAGGCATTTGCGCTAGTGACTAGTTCCGGGCTAAGTCCCGAAGGCATTTGTGCGAGTTACTATATCCGGGCTAAGTCCCGAAGGCATTTGTGCGAGTTACTATATCCGAGCTAAGTCCTGAAGGCATTGGTGCGAGTTACTATATCCGGGCTATGTCCCGAAGGCATTCGAGCGAGTAGCTATATTCGGTTAAATCCCGAAGGTACTTGGCTTGGGAATGAGCGACCTTGCTATAATAGTTTCAATTAATATGCTCGTAAAATCCCAGCGATGAGGTATGTTTCGTATATGCTTTGAATTAGTTGATCCCTTACAAATAGTATTCGCTCAGTCGATAAATGAGCTACCGGCCTTTGGCTAAGTTGATCTTTTGTGTATGAATATAAGGGTTGGTAATGTGAAGTAAGTATGAAATTGAGAATTTGTGCATATGAAATTATCCGTTTAGCCACATGAATGCTACACTTTAGTTGTGTCAAATTTTATGGCTCAAAACTTACTAAGCATTAAATGCTTACTCCGTTTCTTTGAATCTCTGTTTTATAGATTTTGGTTCGTCAGCTATCGGACTCGGGAGTGTCGAAGTCGAAGTCGCCCACACTATCAAACCCCATTTTGGTACACTTTTGGTTGAACTTTGAAATGGCATGTATAGGACTACCCTTTTTGTTGTGGGTCATGTACCCTTCGGTTTTGTATAAATTTGGATAGCCATGCGAAAATGGCTTATATATATTTTTGAGCATAATGTTATAATCATTTTGTATGTATATGGTTATTGAGAGGTGTGGATATGCTTGGCAAGGATTGGCCATTGGAATGGTTAATCACGATCATACTTTGTGCTATATATGCAAAAGGGTTAGTTGAATCATGGAAACTGTGTAATAGGTAAAGTCTACCTTAAAGGCAGATGCTGACAGCAGCAGTGGTGTGAATTTTAAAAATCACTAAAAATAGTAGGAATGAAATTAAATAGTGAATAAATTATGTAATCGAACCTTGATGAATCTACTTCCATATGGAAGAAACGAAACGGTCATATGAGTCGTATTTTAAGAGATATTCAAGTTTTCGTGGGACAGGGCCAGAGCGATTTCTGGATCCCCTGATCTGACTTTGGAAATTCATTATAAATTAACCAGAGATAATTAGAAGTCATGCCATATGTGTATAGATTACTTTTTGAGCCTAGTTTCATTAGAAACAAATGGAATAAGTATTGAAGCCCTGTATAAGGAGTTATCTAAGTCGCAATGCAGGAAGGTCAGGGTAGTCGAACCCTGTAACAGGGGAGACTTTAACTAATAAACTGTACTAATTGGCTTGGCCAAAAATTCTAGAAAAAAATTTGTGGATGGATATATGAGTCTAGTTTCAGGGAAAAATTACGAAACTTATTTTCGAGTTTTGAAACTCAAGATATGATTTTTAAAGTGACAGTGACGCAGTTAGTCAGCTGTCTGAAAATTTTTAAAATGGACTGTGAAAATAAGTGAATTTAGTCTGTGAACCCCTCGTGTCCGACTCCGGTAACCGTCTCGGGTATGGGGTGTTACAACAAGGGTCAATAATCAAATTTAATTCTCGAAAGATGCGAAATCATCTACTCCGAAAAAGTCTTTCTAGATCAGTATTACACAAGGTGCAATCAAGCCGTTCTTGCACCATGCCACAACTACAAGTATAAAATGGACCTTTAAAACCCATATCCGACAAACTATGATACAAAAAAAAAAAAACAAACAAACTGTTGGAACCAAGAGCAACCACATCGCCTCTTATTAGAGCCCCCCTATTCGGTTTTGGTAGCTTTGTAGAGCTACATAAAGGTAACATTCATAAAATGTGAGCCACCCCACCGTACTTTAGTGTGCATAAATTGGGAATGACCAATCAACACCTCAAGCTACACATGATTCCTCCACAAAACCCATATACTACAACCAAAACCCTTCATCTTAACCCGATAGGAAGAATCAAAACCAATCCATTTAACCAGCTTATCTGCTTTCTCCCCACTTACCATAATTTCATGTAGAACCAAAATATCAAGACAATGATCTCGCATGTACTCGCTAACAATCCAAACAAACATATTATTTTCACAACTTTGCGCATTCCACGCAAACAAATGTATATTTGTAAATAAGAGAATAAAAGATAAATAAGAGAGATCGTAAACCTTATCAGATATCAAGGCAGTTGACTACACCCTAAGCTTCTGTATCGTCTTCGACACTATCTGTATCAATCTCCTCTTCATTCATATCAACACCATTCAGCACTCTTTCAAGAATACTTGTCATTGCTTCCAAAACTGGCACACCATCATTGAACCATACATTTTTTTTCCTCTAGCATGCTTAATTCTTGACTTGGCATTAGAATCTAGACAACCGGAGGAATCGAAGAGGATGAGGCCCCCATTTAAGAGCACCCACCCAACGCTTCCGAAATTTGTTTACCTATTACTAGAAAAAGATGAAACTTATAGTACTTTTTAGGCACTTCTCTAGTAAATTATTTCACATCTCCTTTCTCAAATAAATAAACTAAAATTGAAGGAAAGATAAAAGGCCAGAACTTCTCTTTCAATTAAGTGATAAAGAAAACAAGAATAAGACATTATTTTTATTAAAACATGGTATTCATTATGGGTTAAGGGAGAATATGACCAAAATGATAAAAAAAAATGTTACTAATCATTATAAAAGTAGTATTCTCCAAAGAATGCAATAGACAAAATGTAAAATGATATACTAAATGTTCATCATTTTAGTAATACATATATAATTGAATTGTTACTTGAAATTTTTATATATAGGTAACTTAACATTTTTTTATTTGTTTACATTATAATATTATATATTATTATAGATTTAATGTTTATATGTTATTAATGAAATAATATATAAAAATAGCATAATATAATATACTACAAACTTTAAAAATGAATTGGGTCAGGTCAAGCTCCGGCATTAAATATATAAACTTAAGTTTGAACTATATTTTAAATTGATTTATTTTTTATGCAATCCTATTTTTTGAATTTAATAATTTTGTCCAATTTTTTTTTAGATTTCGGACTTCTCTCAAACTTAAGTGGGTATAACCACATCTCAATTAGCTAAAATCATATTTAATTCTTAAACTTTTCTTCTATTTTATTTTCTTTGGGAATTATAGCCTTATATCTCTATACTTAAAAATATATCTTAAGAAAATTAAGATCAGAATAATGTAAAATTGTAAATGTCTGCTTAAACTTACAGTGCTTTCTGTTTTTTTTTTAAAAAAAACTTAAAAAGTGTTTATAAATTCAGCAGACTTTTAAAAATATCTATTAGGCACTAAATAGCTTAGATTTTAAATTTGATATTTTCAATAAGTATGAAAATTACAAATTTAGACTGTAGATATGTGGTTGAAAATAATATATAATAAATAATAAAATGGATGGTTTAAAATTATTATAATAATACATGAAATATGTATAATATTAAAGTAAAAAAATTATAATCACATTTTTTACCCTTCAATTTTACAAAAGAAAGTCATTCTAATCCTCCATTTAATTTTTTTGCTTCTTTTAACTATTGAACTTGCATTTTTTTGTCAAATCACTCTAAAATAGATAGAAAAATTAATATTTGTTAACTTTGCTAACGTGACATACACATGGATTGCCACATAGATAACACATAAGCAATTAATTATTTTTTAAAATTTTAAAAATATAAAATTTTTTTTTTTATAATTAATATAATTTTTTAATTAATTTTAATATTTTTAAAATTTTAAAAAATTAATTAAATGCTGACGTGTCATCTGCATGGTAATCCATGTGTATGAAACGTCAATAAAGTTAAAAAAAGTTAACTTTTTCATTTATTTTTGGGTGATTTGACAAAAAATATAAATTTAGTAGGTAAAGAAGGTGAAAACTTTAATGGGGCTAATATGACTTTTTTTTTATAAAGTTAGAGGGTCAAATAAGTCATTATGTCTAAAAAATTAGATTAAATTGTGAGTAATACGAAATTTAAATACATAAATATATCATATTAACGCTACTAAATGCACTACAATTATTAATATATACAACTAATGAACATCATAAATTGTGCATAGTAAAATAAAAATGTAAAAAATATATCAAAATAATATTTGGTTAAATGTTAATTTTAAGGTTTTACCGATGTAGTTTACGTGGGTTCAAGTTATACATTATATACATATTTTTATTAGTTTGAATTAATGATACTAACTCAATTAAAAACTTAAATAATATTATATATAATAATATCATTTTAATAAAACTTATAAATCTTTGGTTCTTGAGTCGTGATATCCCCGGCTTACGCAAAAGTAACAGAAAGGAAGGGAAAAAAAAATTCTAATGATATTTCACAAAACACGATCCATATCATAGAAACTTCCTACCAGCGCCTATTTGAGGTTTATATTAGGCACCAAAATGAATACCACATAGCTTAGATTTCAAGTTTGGTTTTGTCAATAGTAATATGTTAGTTTACTTAACTCCATGGTTAAACAGGGAATCCTATCAAATAGATAAATTTGTTTTTTCGTTATGAAAATTCGAGATTTTCTGTTTAAGCATTGAGATTTAACACATACTTTGGGTCCCAAATGCAGTATATAAAAGAAACAAAAAGCATATATAGGGGAGAGTGTGCAGAAAAGGGATAGATATTTGGTGTAAATTATCTCATCTCGTGTTAACAACGGCCTTCAACAAACTTACTTCATCGATGTTTTTCAACACGCTTGTCTCTCATGTTTTTACATGTTGGTTCTTCTGTAGCAGCAAATGCCTGTTGTTGTCTCCCAATGTCAGCTACAAACTGTGTTTCTTCTTCTTCTGTTTTCTTATCTTTTTAGTTCAAATTAGATAGATGGTCAGTGTATTCATCTACTTTCTTGACTTTTCGAAATGTGTACTTCAATTTGAGGTAAACTTTCTTTTCGTGAAGTGTTTCAACATCACTTATTATATTTAAACATCACATGACATGTACACCATCACATTTAAATAGGTAACATATACAATTGCAATGCGTGGGGATAAAAGTTTTAGGAAACCTTTCTTAATTTGAATTTCATTTCCGTCTCTTTATTGAATAAATGCATAAATTAATTTTTATATATTTCAAAACGTGTAAATTAACTCTTCTATTAAATTTTTTTTGTTAAATAATGAAGTGGAAAATGCTAAAAATCTTTTATAGGTAAATTATAAAAATGGTCACCCAACTATACCTTTTATTTTATTTTTGGTCATCTAATTGTTAATTTTTTCGATTTAGTTACTAAAGTTTTCAAAATTAAATATTTTAATCACTTTCAGCTGATGTGAGCTTTTTTTATTGGTCTAGTAATGAAATTAACTCTCTAATATTTATACATTCTATTAATTTGATCCTAAATATAAAAAATTCAACAAATTTAGCCATCAATGTTTACAAAATTTGTCATTTTAGTTCTAATTCTAATTTTTTAAATAAATTTGGCCTTCAACATTTATAAAATCTATCAATTTAGTCCTAATTCTAAAAATTAACAAAAATATTTTTTTAAAAAAATCATTTGTAACCCTTTATAACCCATCAGCTAACCCATGTGAGATATTAAAATAAAAAAAAGAATGCTCTCTTTCAAGTCATTTGCATAATTTTTTTTACTATAATTTAGGCTTTACATTGGACCAAACCAATTGGCTGGGAACCTTTTTTGAATAATTGGCTGCATTACCACTTGAACAGGTAACATTTTTAATGTCTTTATTTTCTTTTAGATCTTAAATTTTTGTGTGTTTAATCCTAACTTTTTAAATTTCTTTTGCAAGTAACTTGAAAGAGGGTTCCTCTTTTTCTTATTTTAATATCTCACTTGGGTTAGGCATAGGGATGTCAAAAAACCTAAATTTTATGGATTCCAAGCCAATCCAACTTGATCGGGTCAATCCTTTTTTCTATTGAAGTTGGGGGTATGGGTGGAGCGGGTTAATTTTTAAAAATAGTCAAGGTTGAAACCACCCACTCAGCCTTGGCCCGATATATTTATGAAATTACCTTTTATACTAATTTGATTTTAAGTATAGTTGGATAACATATTTCTATATTTATATTATACTTGTAAATCTATTATGTTTACAAAAGTGAAAAAGAAAAAAAGGACAAAGTAAAAAGTAGGAAACGAGTGATCTTATAAAAAAACCAAAAAATGAAGGAAACTTGAAATAACCATTTTGAAAAGCAGTAAATTTGACCTAATTTTTAATATAAATCTTATTCTCCACACTTTACTTGTTTGTTAACCAATCAAACTTACATTATTTGGATCCCTTTTACCAATGCTCTAAAAAGCCATTTGAGTTTCAGTTTACAGAAAAAGCCTGCAGTCATTGGCTGGAAAATTCTTTTCCCCCCAAGAAAGAATGCAGAATCTGAGTTGATACTTTTTGGGTTTTCCTTTTTAAAGTTTATTCAACCAATCCATTTTAAATTTTAACCTTGCTGATCAGTCACATGTACATGATTTTAAATTTTGAGCCACCCTTAAATTTTAACCAAAAATCAATTAAAAAAAATGTTATTATCAGTTATTCAATACGTTAATATGTGACATCAATAATCTATTAAAAGAGAATGAAAATTTTAACGATAATGACTAATTCACTTAATTATCTTATTATTTTCATATTACAAATAAATTTAATTTTTAACTGAATTTAATCATTTTTTATTAATTTATTTGTTTTTTTATCATTTCAAAAATCTTAGTCTATCCGAAGTCTTTATATTACTTTATAATGTTTATTTCAATCTTTCTATTAAAAAATTGTTCCAAACTAACCCTTGTCCATTAAAATTTTATTAAAGTTATACAATTTATCATTAAATTATTGATAATTTGAACAAAATATATCATAAGCAACTAATTATTTATGATCGTACCCAACTTTTAAAAAACCCATCCCAAAAATATAATGTATTTTTTACTTATCCTAAAGCTAAAAAAAGAATATGTTAAGTAGTTCAAAAATACATGAATTCTTTTGGGGATGATTGAGTTTTTTTATGAGGCAACTCACATATAAATAATTGAGTATAATATATTTTATCTAATTTATCAATAATTTATTATAACAATATCACGATTTGAATAGTTTTTAAATATATAAGGATTAATATAAAGTAATTATTAATAGGAATAAAATGAAATTTGTGTAGTAATACAGGAACTCCGATAGACTTTGAGCTCTCGAAAAAGTAATGGATATAAATAATAAATAGCATATAAGAATGCCGTGATTAAGGTAAATAGCACGATTATGAAAATAAAACATTTATAAATTACTGTAATATTTGCTTATTGAATGGTTGAACTTTCAACATCCTTACAAATACAACTCCCAGCATAACTCAGCAGACTATTATTGGAATTTCAACATCTATATTAAATACATAGTTTCCTGTAGCTAGGCACTGTAGAAGTTTGATGCCCAGCATTTGACATCTACCCCTTTATTTTTTTTAGTTGGTGGAGACATCGGGTGAGAGAAAAGAAATGAAGGAAAGAGGGAAAGAAAAAAATGTTAAATTTTGGTTTTGGTCCTTTTATTATATTCAGGAGATTTATATTTATATTTTAAGATTGACAATTTATTTATTTAACTTTTTATAAGATAACTAGTTAGTATAAATAGTTAACTTGATTTACAATTTAAGGGGAAATGTTAAAGTGGATCTTTCTTAAAAAGAAATATTCACTTCAATAATTTCTTTCGTGTTAGTATGATTAGGTAGAAAGTAATTAAGTCTTGATGTAGTTAGAAGTGTGTTTTCAATAAAAGATACACGCTATTTTAACTGAAATAGTTAACAGTGTTAACTATTTGAAATAATTAATGACATTATAAAAGTAGAAATATCAAATTATGTCTAAGTTAAAAGTATAGAGACTTAATCTTAGGTTTGAACATAACACAGGGACCAAAGCTATAATTTGAACAAGAAAGAAAAGAGAAAATAAATAATGATTAAACATAAAAAAATATAATTTTTAAGGTTAAATTTTGTTATTAGCCCCTATACTTAGCAAAAATTATGAATTTAATCTCTATATTTTTATTTAGCCATTTTTAGTCCTTGTACTGTATAAAATTTAAAATTTTAATCCTTAACAAACAATAATTGTTAAATTTAATAAGTAAAATTTTACTATTTAAAAAATATAATACGTCGAATATATTATCATATCAGATTATTATTTCTACAAATTACTCACTAAAAATTCAATTTCCTTACAATGAAATTTCAAAGTAGAAAAAAAATTCTTGAGCTAAGAATAAAATCAAAGAAATTAAAACAGAATAAAAAAGAAACACGTGTAAATAGTTGATGTGAAAGTGAGGAAAAAAAGCTCCATGATATAGCCGCCCAATAATCAATGAAGAAGGCATGCTGTAAGGGTTCAACCTAGACCCACCCGGAAACCTTTTCTTTTTCAAGTCCAACCCGAACTCACATTAGATGTTGACCGCTCTCACCCCCTTTGTTTTTCTTATCGATCCGGGCCTACCCATTTAAGGCTCCACTTTCTCCTCCCATCTAAACGATACCGCTTCTTGCTTCGAACAAATTTAGACAGAGTAATGTAATTGCCATATATAAAAATATGTATTTCCTTAAAAACACCATATTAAACAAAACTTACATTTTTTTTTCACCTCTCTACTTCTCTCATTTATAATTGGAACCTACAACAAATAATAATTAAAAAAAAAACTAATAGTATTTCCATCTAAACTAAAAACACCACCACCATCATCCATTTCATCTGCCTGTGATATCCATATAAACAGCTGGTGACAACTTTTTTCTTTTCTTCTCTTTTCATGCTTTAAGCATGGAAGGACTTGAAATAATAATTTTTTCACCTTATTTTTTTTCTTAATTTTTTTTTGTATTCCCATTTTCACTCTCTCTTTGTGCTTCAAAACCACACCAAAATTCCCATTCAACCAAAAATTGATCTTTTGGACTAAAAAGGGTGTGAAAAGGGGGCATGGCAAATTCAGATCTCATGACTTGAAATCCAGTTGGGATGATTAGTTGTTGTGGTGGTGGTGGTCTAATTTCCTCCTTTTAATGTCTGGGGTAGATGAATGTGAAGAATTTGCACAAGGCACAACTTTTATTTCATCACTTTTACAGCTCAAGCATGTAGCAGCATCCAACACCCCGATGGGGCTTTGGGGCACTGCTGAAGAAGCTGAGAGACGTCCCACATCCGCATTTACTTTAGCAGGCCCTTTGATCAATGAAAAATCTTTCATCACTTCAACACACTTCAACACTCTTCCCTGCAAAAACAAGTCCCACAAACCAAACATATAGAGAACTCTCACTTCACTGACTTGTCGAAAATAAACTTGAAAAGATCAAATGCCAAGATCTTGAAAAGACCTAACACCATAAACAATTTTGTCCTCTCTTGAGTTTTTACTTATGTGGGAACCACTTTCTCATTGTTTTTTCTTTTTCTTTTTTTTTTTTACCTTTTCTACAGAGATGAAACTTGGAATAGCCTTATCAAGGTCTAATGTTTGCATTCCACCTGAAACAGAAATTGCCACTGCTGCAGCTATTTCAGAAGGTCTGAACTCCAAGAAGTCAATACCTGCATTCATTGGATCAGTCCGAAGTTCAGACCCCATTTATCCTAAATAACAAAAAACTTGTAACACAAGGAATAAAATAGACAGTGAGATAGAAACCTCTGATTGTGCTCATTATCAGTTGTAATGATCTAGACATTGAAGTTGATGATGGACATTGATCATTACAAATTTTACTCATGAAGTAGTCAATGAAGGAGCAAGGGGTAATAACTTGCATTCTCCACTTCAATGTGCTTAAAACCAAAAGCTCCATTCTATATATTGTTTTAGCTTCAAACACAAACCTTGGTTCCCCCACCTAAATCCAGGACAAATCCAACACAATCAGGGAACTGAATAACATCTATTGCCAAACACATCAAACCAAATCTACATGTTCTAATCACCTGCAAATCTACAGACGGTGGCACTTTTGTCTCCTCCATTTTGGCTGCAATTGATAAACAAGCTACTGCCAACAGTTGTACCGTCCATGTTTTACTTCTCTATGTCATCCCAAAAGATTGAAAAAAAGAACATAAAATCATGATTGGAAAAGAACAAATGGAAATGATTATGATGTAAGAAATGAAAGAACCAAACATGGCTGAACTTACAGGTAATTCATATACTGATAAGAATCGGTCCAAGTAGTTGATAGATAAGCAAAGACTCAAGGGTCCAAACTGATAGTAAGCACAAGTCTGTTGATCAAAAAATGTAAAGTTAAGTCATAGATGATCTAACCATTTCATACACCACCCATGAGACAATCATTCATAGCACATTATCAATAGCTCAGAAATTGATTGATCCAAACAAAACATAAAATCCATTACAGAAAAAAATGAAATTGAATAAGATAACAAAGAGAAACACAGAATGTGAGGAGTTTAGATGAGAAAAGACTACAATGTGAGGAGTTTTATTGGAATAAAACTGATTTTGAAGATCACAGACCTTCCAAATCCAATCAAGAGCTTCTCTCCTAACATTCAAGTCCAAATCCCCACTTCTCAGCCTCTTAAGATAATCATCTCTAGGCAAATGCTCTATCTCTTTTTCAATCATTTCTTTGATTCTATCATCACTCTGTATTGCAAAACCAGAGCTACCCATCAAAGAAGTTGATTTGTTGTTTATAAGAAAACGGTGTCGTTGATTAAAGATTTGGTTTTTAAGGTGGTGGTGACAATCAGGAGAAAACCCAAACTCATTTATGGCATTAAAATCACGATCACCATCAAAGCAAGAGCTTGTGTTCTCTGCACAGAGAAGATTTGAGGCTGAACAGTCAAGATTTTCTGCCATTTTCTAGAGAGGGTCCTAAAATATTGATGGTATTATAAAACACCCCAAAAATGAACTAATCAATTCAACAAGGTGAAAAGCTTAGTTTACAAAAGGGTTTCATCAGTGGCTCGTGGGGAAGAACATGTTCATCATTATACAATAAAGCCAAAAAGAAAGAGGGGCTGAGGAGAGACTTCTGTAATGAAAGAAGCTTTATGTAAGGGAACCCATCTTGAGTTTTAGGGTAAAAGGAGAAATGAGGGAAAGTGGAGAAAGCTGCCATAACAATAAGGAAATTGATGGAAAATCTTATAATTTATGCAAAAATGGAAATAAATATGCAATAAACTTACAATGACAAACTTTCTTTTTTATATTTTTACTATTTTTCATGAGAAAAATGAGATTATTATTTTTCAACAAAAATGAGATTATTTTTGCTTCATATAAAAAAGCTAAGCTTGTATTTTTCTTTTTATAATAAACTTATACACTGTAAGCTTACACTGGTTTAATTAATATTAAGATTATATTTATCATTATAATTAGAAAAGGTATATTTATTGAAAGATATATAAATTTTTATAAACTAATAAAAATAGGTGTAATTTTAATACTTTATTAATTTAAAAAATTAATTTAAAATCAAATTGTTGAGCGGATGTATAATTAATAAAGTCGTAAATGAACTGTATCATCATATTCATAAAATCGATGGAAGTTTTTAACTGTTCGTTGCTCATCACGTGTCAAATAATGACATCATCATCTAAATTTTTTAAAAATAAAAAATATACAAAATACAAAAATTATAAAAATTACAAGAAAACTAAAAATTGTTTAAAAACAAAACAAAATAAAATACAAAACTTTTCCAAGAATCCAATCAAATTCCTCTATTGAAAACTAATTTCAAGAATCCAAACTTTTTAATGTAATTTGTTGGAGGATTTTACTTTTGAGACTAATTTATTAATTTTCGTTTATAATATTAATTCCAACCTTTACTTGTAAGTTGCTTGCTTTGAAGCCTTATAAGAGGATAATATAATTCTTGAAAAATATTAATCGGTTTTGTATGACGTTTGAATTTGTTTAATATTTGAATATTAGCATTTAAATCCAATTCCGGATTAGAAGTTTTTTTTTTTTCAAATATTTGAATTTGTTAAATTTTAATAATAGTGTCTATATGTTTCACACTTATCTCATTTATCAGTATGGATGTGAGATATTATCATAATACAATTGTGATAGAAATCCTTAATTTATTAAAGATATTGAAGTTAAACCATTTATATAAAATCATAAAAAATAGTTAAAGTCAAATTTATAAATTTAAAATCATATTGAAAACATTTAAAATTAAATTGTAGGTGAGTGGAGGTATCCGGGATAAACTACGAGCCTTGGAGAGCTCAAAAGCACCAAAACAGTGTAGTGGCCTACAAAGTGTCGATACCTAAGGCCAATGTATCGATACTTAGTCCCTGTACTACAATAATTTACATTCTGGCAAACTTGGTACCAATACCCAAGGCAACGGTACCAAACCCTAAGTCATTGAAGCTAAAAATTAGGCGAAAAACACTTAAATCATGATGAAACATATCCATATCATTTCCATGTTCCAAGGCATTATAAATCAATTTCAAATCTCAATAAAACTTGAAAGACATGTCTTACACACATTCGAGGTAAACCATGAAATAAAGCTTGATATAAAACACATAAATGGCTTAAATTACAAATATTTTTTTTTTTTACAAATTCAAATCCAAACAAAGTATTTGCGTAAATACCATAATTCTAATGCTAAAAACAATCAATTACTGAATTACCACCTTTAAAACCTCAATTAGTGATGTAATGCTCCCGAGTCGAAGTCCAACCTCCTTGGAAAGTCTTAAATCTACTCGTTTTAAACCACTAACACGTGAGCTTGACGAGCTCAGTAAGTAACAAAGGATAAACCTCCTTATCCTATACTTCGATAGTGTTAAGCCCTTTTTAAACATGTCATACAAATTCATTCAAGCCATATTTTAGTGCTACTAACAAATTCATTTAAATCAATTGACTTATAAGGCTCAACCTATATTTTCATGGTTTGTTAACGAATCACCTTATGAAATTAATGTTTAAGGCTCCCATGAAGGGTTCATATAGTGTTTAATCCAACACATATTCCTTTATACCACTACTTCCTAACATTTTCATTGTCTACATATATGTAGACATACATACTGCCACACCCTGAAAATTAGGTTAATAGAATCGGGTAATTATTCGCGGGCTCAAATGAGAAATCAGGATTAGTGTCATAGAAATTAGGAATTAATCTGTAACACCCCTATCCCGTAACCATCGCCGGAATAAGTAAGGGGCATTACCAGACTTGTAACTCATGACAGAACGGTAAAATGTAAACTTCTATAGGTAAACATCCAAAAGATGCCATTTTCATATGGCTTATATACAATAGTCAAAATATCATTCTACTATATTGTCTATCCTATACATGCCATAAGCTAAGTTCAATTACATAGTTGCCGTAATGGTAGATAGTGTGACGAAGTGCTGATGATCCCCGAACTGGTAGTCAGAATCCACAACCTATAAACCAAAACATGATCGAACGGAGTAAGCTTTTGTAAGCTTAGTAAGTTTTAAGCAAAACAAAGTGTTCTCATTCACTATCATTGGTCATTCATTTCAACTATTCGATGAAGTTAATCTAGAGCTTCATCTCGAACTATAATATCAATAAACGCATCACTTGGCTGTCACATATATACTTTCGAATGATAATGACCTAGATGGTCAAATATTTCCAAAGCACCTTCTTCATCAATTTTCAACTTTCAATAATCCTTTCCACTTGTTCATAATCACATCCATATTTTTAAGTATTTCAACATGACAAGTACTAAATTACCGTAGGCACATAAAGAACCAAACATATTCCTTATCACATATACGTAAGCTTACAAAACATAATCCTTACCTTGAACTGGCACATCTAGCTGAACCCAACCCATACTCAAATCATAAGGCTTTTGGGCAGAATATGCACTAATACATAAGAATATTTCATCACATACTTCATTATACAAGCATACCATTACCAATTAGATCATTCTCATATTTGGAGTTATAATATTAATCACATTTACCTACCTCTTTGATACTGATAATTCACTTCGAAATCACTCCACCGATGAGTAAGTAATACGTACCTGAACATCTTAAATACATAATACTTATTTGATGGTAACTTATTGCAGATACCCAATACCAAAGTCTTACTTGAATCCTAGCATTTAGCCGTCGGGTCTTTAAAGCTCGGATATAGTACGAGCACGAAGCCTACAGACATTAATCAGGATAATATTCTCGCATAAAGCCTGCGGGGTTTTAACCCAGATATAGTACTGACACAAATGCCCTTCGGGACTTATCACATTTATACACTTTCACATCCATCACATTGGCCATTCGGCCTTATCACATATATACACCTTCACATCCATCACATCGGCCATTAGGTCTTATCTCATATATACACTTTCACATTCATCACGTTGGCCACTCGGCCTTATCACATATATACACTTTCACATTCATCACATTGACCATTCGGCCTTATCACATATATACACTTTCACATTCATCACATCAGCCATTAGGCCTTATCACATATACACACGTTCACATTCATCACATTGGCCATTCGGCCTTATCACATATGTACACTTTCACATTCATCACATTGGCCATTCGGCCTTATCACATATATACACTTTCACATTCATCACATCGGCCATTAGGCCTTATCACATATACACACTTTCACATTCATCACATCGGCCATTCGGCCTTATCACATATATACACTTTCACATTCATCACATTGGCCATTCGCCCTTATCACATATATACACTTTCACATTCATCACATCGGCCATTAGGCCTTATCACATATACACACTTTCACATTCATCACATTGGCCATTCGGCCTTATCACATATATACACCTTCACATCCATCACATCGGCCATTAGGTCTTATCTCACATATACACTTTCACATTCATCACATTGGCCATTCGGCCTTATCACATATATACACTTTGTACACCAATTTCATCATAACAAAATTGACTAGGTATACTAGTCATTTACGGCTTATAGCTTCACTTTAATACGGATTTGGTACTTTGATTACCAATATTTAATCGATAGCTTATAAGCAACTCAAATAGTTTTTTTAAGGTTTACAACATAATCACAAATTCAGCACAAGCTGTTTTTCCTGAGCAACAGTCATTAAATTATTCGTAAATGGAGCTACGAAACTCCAAATGAAGTGCTGTTAATTTTCCCTGAAAATAGACTCATACATATTTTACCCAACAAATTTTCAGAATTTTTGGTTTGGCCAATCAATGCCAGATTTTTCTTCAAGTTTCCACTATTTCACTGTTTAACTATGCTGACCACTCTTCACTACGAATCAAATTTCTCATTGTACAAAATTCAAAATACGTTCTAGTTTATTTCATTTGAAACTAGACTCACTAAGGCATTTAGAATATAAATTTTGTATTTTGAAAATTTTTGTACAATTTATAATGATTTTCTAAAAACAGAACAGAGGATTATAGTGTCATTCTGCACTGTCTCACACAACTTTAAATATCTCATTATCGGAAATTCCTTTGCTTACACAGTTTCTTTTATAAGAAACTAGACTAATTAAGATTTAATTTCATGTTTCATTCAGCCTCAAATTCAAGTCCATAAATTTATGGTGATTTTCTAAAGTCACGTTACTGCTGCTGTCCTAAGCAGACTATTTCAAATTACACTTAAATTCCCAAGCTCAAACACTTAAGAACTTACCATTTGAGCTTAGAACATAACATGGCCACATCATATCTTATTAAATCAACTCATCATGTCCTATTATGATTGAATTTACTCAACGTTTACTCACTTAAAACTTACCTCGGAAGTTGCCGAATGATTACGACGGCTCTTCGATCACTTTTTCCTTTCCCTTATCCAACTTTGATCCTCTAGGCTCTTGAGCTTAATCTCAAGAACCACCTTGGCCGAACTTCCCCTCTTCTTCTTCCTTCAATTCACGACAATGGAGGAGCAACCTAGCTAATTTTTTGTTTCTCCCCTACTAACCACTATTATTTTATTACCCATGTTCTTTATTTTATTAATTCTAACATAAAACACTAACATAAAATGTTTATAATACATTTTAACCCATAGCATGGCCGGCCACTAGTCAAATTTTGGGTACTTTGACATGCAAACCCACAACTTTAATAGTTTAACATTTTAATCACTTGGACATTTGCCAATCATATTTTTAAAGTTTCTCAAATATGCCCTTTTTAGCTAAATTTCACATCCAAATGACAAAATTAAAGCATGAAATTTTCACACATACTTATTCACAAATAATAAGCATAGAATATAACATTTAATAATTTTTGTAACTCGGTTTTGTGGTCCCGAAACCACTTTCCGACTAGGGTCAAATTAGGGGTGTCACATAATCAAATAAAAATTAATTAATAATAGTAATAATAAAAATAATTGAGTTAATAAACATGAATTAGTGAGGATTAAATTGGAACAGTTTTTAAATTAGAGGTCTAATGTGTAAAATAAGAGAGTTAATTGAAATATGAGCTATTAGAACAAGGGAAGAAATAGAAGGGGGCTTAGGGATAAATAGCCCAAATTTTAAAATTTGGTTGGCTATATATGACAACCCACCGTCTCTTCCCTCCATACTTTCAACCAATTCAAAAATTTATTAAATCTAAAATCAAAAGTTCTCTCAAAATTTCCTTCATCCTTTTGATTTTCTAAACACCCAAAGACCTTTTCCTTTGCCAATTTTAAGAAAAATTCATTCTTTCTTCATCAATTTTTCTATTAACACTTGGCTCATTTTTTATCAGATTATTCAATTTTGTGGAGATCTTCGAATTAAAGATAAACGTTCTGATTTCTTATGGTTTAAACATTTAAAGTGTGATTTCAATTCATGTTTTTATAAATCTAAGCAATAAAACATAAAATCTATGATTTTAAAGCTTGATTTGTTTAAAAATGGTGAATCTCGTAATAGTGAGCTAAGTGATGATTTCAAAATGATTTTTAACTCATTTTGACATAATTAATAGGTTTATAACCCTTATTTAACAAATCCTTAAAGAAATTACATGAATAAAATGATTTTCTTCTTTAAGATTGAAGCAAATGTGATTTTTTAGGAAACGGTTGATTTATGAAATTGAGTGAAATTAATGGCCTAGATATGTAATTAACCTTAGATATGAGATTAGGTAGTAAGAATTAGGGGTTTAATTGAACTAAAATGAATCAATTTTGAGATTAGAGTTAGGCGTGGTGAGCTCGTTAGATTTAGGAGAACGGCGAGCTTTTATGCGGTTAGGGAGGATAAGCTGTGATAAGATAGTGATTCTGTTTTAAGAATGATAAATAAACTATATGTTTTATGTGATATGCGAAGCCTCTATTCGAGAGAAAGCATCCACAAGCAAGGACAAGGGCAAGTAGATGGCATAGGCTCGGCAGGATGATGTGGATCATAGGTGAGTGCCTTTGTATATCACATTTGAACATGAGTTTGCATGTCTTGGAAAGTCAAGTAAGGCATGTGATCCCTCTTATTTAACATGCAAACCCCGTTGTATTTATTGTGAGCCCTCTAGAGTTACATGCAAGCCTGCTAAAAACATGTGTGAACCCTGTTATATGAAATACATGAACCCTATCACCCTATACATGTGAGCATATTAATTTATGTGAGCCTATTCATTTATGCGAGCCTATGCATGTAAGCAAGCCCTATATTGCATGCGAGCTTATATATATATATGGTGTGAACCCCATTAGTATGCAAGCTTAAATACATAGTGCGACTGTAACACCCCTAACCAGTATCTGTCGTCGAAACAAGGTTTCGAAGCATTACTAGAACATTTAGAAACATTTACAAGTAACTTATTTAAATTACTATTTATTTACCGAGATCATTTATAACGTCCCTTGATTGGGCCCTCGAGGCCCAATACTAGTATTAGAATCGAGTTAGGACTTAATCGGGACCTTTAAGAATTTTTCGCGACTTTTCAAAATTTTTCCAAGGTGTAGGGCTCACATGCCCGTGTGGTCCAAGGGATACGCCCGTGTGACCTTGGGACACGCCCGTGCTAAAGGCCATGTTCGACCTCGTGTAACTCTCTAACTTGGGCACACAGTTGTGCGCACAGTCATGCCACACACCCGTGTGCTAGGCCGTGTGACATACTTGGCTGAGACACATGCCTGTGTCTCTGCCGGTGTGCTCAATTCTGAGCATTCTGTTTCTCAAAATTAAAGTGTAGGGGACACACGGCCTAAACACATGCCCATGTTACTAGGCTGGGTGTCACACACAGTCTAGACACACGCCTGTGTGTCTACCATTGTGTACAAAATGAAGACATTTCTAGCTTCATTTCTCACCTAAAGTTTCACCCATGACCTGCACTTGAAACACACATCCAATACCAACCAATCCAAGCATTCAAATTAAGCAAATTTCATCATTCACAAGGCATATCACTACAAGCATACATGATCACAACCTTTCCTTAGTTTAACTTAGGCATTCACAACATTGATCACATATTCTTAACATAACACATATGTATATATATTTCATAATAATCTACTTAGTCATACCAAACTGAACCATTACTAGCCATTCCAATGGCTAGGTTACAAAATAACATTTCAAGCCACTATTGGCCAAGTTGTCCTATACATGCCATTATACCAAAATGATTTTTACTAATTATACCCAAAATGACTAGTTGATAGTGTGACGATGCTCCACCGATCTCCAACCTTCGCGAGCTTTCGAGCACAATAAAACAGGAGAAAAATAAAATGGAGTAAGCATTACATGCTTAGTAAGTTTGTATAACGGAAACTAGACTTACCAATCCAGTTTATTAAATCTAAGCATACAATAACAAGTTTTCCATCCATTTGGCTAAATTTCCTAAACACATACATTCAATCAAACATAAACATGTTAGTCACCAAAATCTTCATATCAATTAAGTAACAAAGACGAGCTCATCAAGCAATATTCTTTCATGTCATTATGATTTCATCTCAAGATTTTCATGCCATGTCAAGAGTTTTATGTTTGTTGAATCATTGAATTTCGATGGATGCTCAAGTAGTACACTCGAGGTGTACGATTCAATAGTCTGTCAATTTTTATTCAAGGGTACCCATTAAGGCACGTAATCAAGGAGCACACTCTCAAGCCACATATCGTATAACAAGATTACCAGTCCAGGCTAAATCCTTTATATAACGTATGCTCAAAAGAGCTCAATTAGGATTACTAGTCTAGGCTAAACCCTAATCATAACGTATACTCGAGAGGTATTATATCAGGATAACCCGTCTGGGCTAAATCCTTTCTATAATGAGGTTAATAGGATTACTTGTCTGAGCTAAATCCCGTTCGCAACAAATGTAGGACCTCATCCATTTCAAGAAAGCACATATATTCATCGGGATTCAATATTCAATCGGGACTTAACCCTTTTTCATCATTTCAAGCATATATTAAATTGTTCATTATAGCATTTAAGTAATACATTCCAATATAAGTCACATTACATACAAGTATAACATTCAATTTACATAATTACATACTCGATTAAGTTATATGAACTTACATCGACACTTGTTTGCGTTAGAAATCTACTAATTCAGAACCTTTCCTCGATCAAACCTCGAATTAGTGTTGTCCATTTCTATATAAATGAATTTAATCATCAATTTCACACATTTCATATTTTATGTCCTAGGAAAAATTACCATTTTGCCCCTAACTTTTTCATAAATTTTGAATTTGTCCCTAGGCCCGAAAAATGAAACACCCACAACATGATTATATCATTCCATATCATTGTCATGGGCTTTAAAATAACCCGTGAAACCATTTAGAATACTAAAGGATATCTCACAAGCTTTACACAAGAGGGTGAATTGCCGATGCCATGTTCCTAACATGGTCTTACACTAGCTCACATATCGAGGCCGATGCCATGTCCTAAACATTGTCTTACACTAGCTCTCGTTTCAATGCAGATGCCATGTCCCAGACATGGTCTTACACTGGCTCTCATAACGTCGCCGATGTCATGTCCTAGACATGGTTTTACACTAGGTCACATATCAATACCGATGCCATGTCTCAAATATGGTCTTACACTGGCTCTCACAACATTGCCGATGCCATGTTCCAAACATGGTCTTACACTAGCACACATATCACCCAAATGTCATGGCATGGATATGCAATCTATTCCTAGGTTCAATCGGGACTCTACTACATTAATTTCATCATGCATTATTCATAAGCAATTTCAACCATATTACAAAAAATTAATCATTCAACACATAATAACGATAAAGTTGCTTTATTTACATACAACTTACCTCGGTATACAAAAAGTGGACGGCTAATTGGCTTTAGTCTACTAACTTAGCCTTTCCCCGGTCTAGGCTCGGATTTTGTATTTCTTGATCTAAAATGATAAAAATTCACTAATTTAATCATCATATTAATCAATGCATTTCATAATTCATATTTTGGAAAAATGACCATTTTGCCCTAGACTATTATAAAATTACTATTTTACCCCTAGGCTCGTAAATCAATTTTTATCGAATTTTCTCACTAACCAAGTCTAGCCAAATTCTTTTTATACTAGAAGCAGCCCACAATTCCCATTATTACTCATACTTATCCCTCATTTTGCCATCTTTACAAAATGGTCCATTTTAGGTGTTTTCATGAAAATCCTTTCACAAAAGTTGTTTATTTAACAACCAAGATTCATTTTCTTCCATAAAATTTCATCAAACAACATGAATAATCTCATGGAAAAACCCTAAGCTTTCAACCATTTTGCAAAATAGTCCCCTCATTAGCTAGATTATGCTACAAGGGTCCGAAAAGTATAAAAAATTATCAAGAAAGGCAATCAAAATTACTTACTTGCAATGGTAAAGAGTGGCTAAAATTTTGAAGCTACAAAACACCTAAAATGGATAAAACTTTCGATTGTGAAAGAAGGGATGAAAAAAGATGAAGTCTTTTGTTTTATTTTAATCTTATTAATCGTCAAAATAGGTCACCGAATTTCACCTAATTTTGACTTTTTGATTTTCTTTGTCCCTATGGCTGGCCATGCCATTAATAAAGGCCTATTTGCTCTTTAAATTCCCTTAATTTTAGTTCCCTAGCTATTTGACACTTTAGTTAATGAAATAAAAGTTTTGTCCCTTAAGCGATTTAGTCCTTTTTAGCAAATTAAGCATGCAATCGTTAAAATTGTTTCCCCAAAATTTTCATGCACTCATATGAACATGCTATAACACATAAAATAATATTAAAATAAATTTTTCAACCTCGGGTTATTGGTTCTAAAACTACAGTTCAAATTATGCCCACATTTGGGTTGTGACAGTATTCCACCAATGATAAGCTGTATCCTTTAGTAGAGATACTGCGCACTTCAGACATTCAGCAAGTGTACAAGATAATTCATCAAAATCCCAGATAGTATTCTCTAGCCAAAACTTAGTCCTTTCCGAATCATCATTTGCGTTATCTCTAAATTCTTCCATTCCATGTTTGTGGATTTTATCTATCGGAGGCTTACCAATTCTAACAGGTTCGACACCTTGTGGTACCTTAGGAACCGGTTGAGGAGCAAGTTGGGGAGGTTGTTGTACAACAGGGTTTGTTTTCAGGTATTGTGTAAACCATTCCTTCATCATTTGAAAGAAGGCTTATTTTGCCTCCTCACTTCGGCCCTTAGACACGGGCCTTTCACTACCGGACGCAGACGCAACTCTTTGAACTGAAGCTGAAGTATTGCTCTCAACTTCCTTGGATTCAGGTCTAGCTCAGTTGGATGACATTACTATATAAAAAACACATTCAAAATGATCAGGAGTAATCACACTATCACAATTTATATAATGACATGTATACCAAAACTCGTGTTTGCTACGTCAAATCCAAGAATTGACTAAACCGTAGCTCTGATACCACTAAATGTAACACCACTAATCTGTATCCGTCACCAGAACAGGGTTTTAGAGCATTACCAAAACATTCAGAAACATTTATAAGTAACTTATGTAAATTACTATTTATTTACCGAGATCATTCATAACGTCCCTTGATTGGGCCCTCAAGGCCCAATACGAGCATTAGAATCGAGTCGGGACTTAATCAGGAACTTAAGAATTTTTCATGACTTTTCAAAAATTTTCCAAGGTACGGGGCTCACACGCCCGTATGGTCCAAGGGAGATGCCCGTGTGACCCTGGGACACGTCTGTGCTAGAGGTCGTGTTCGACCCAGTGTAACTGTCTGACTTGTGCACACAGCCATGCCACATGCCCGTGTGCTAGGCCGTGTGGTTAATTAATTCAATTCAAAATTAGGTGTAGGTTTCACATGGCCAAGACACACGCCCGTGTTCTAGGCTGTGTGGAACACACGGCTGAGACAGACGCCCGTGTCTCTGCTTGTGTGCTCAATTTTGAGCATTCTATTTTTCAAAATTAAGGTGCAGGGGACACACAGCCTAACCACATGCCCATGTTACCAAGCCATGTGTTACACACGGTCTAGACACATGCCCGTGTGTCTGCCCGTATGGACAAAATGAAGCCATTTCTAGCTTCATTTCTCATCCAAAGTTTCACCCATGACCTGCAATTGAAACACACATCCAATACCGACCAATCCAAGCATTCAACTTAAGCAAATTTCATCATTCACAAGGCATATCACTACAAGCATACATGATCACAACCTTACCTTAGTTTAACTTAGGCATTCACAACATTGATCACATATTCTTAACATAACACATGTGTGTGTGTGTATATATATATCATAATAATCTACTTAGTCATACCAAAATGAACCATTACTAGCCATTTCAATGGCTAGGTTACAAAATAACATTTCAAGCCACTATTGGCCAAGTTGTCTTATACATGCCATTATACCAAATTGATTTTTACTAATTATACCCAAAATGACTAGTTGATAGTGTGACGATGCTCCAATGATCTCCAACCTTCATGAGCTTTCGAGCACTATAAAACAGGGGAAAAATAAATCGGAGTAGGCATTACATGCTTAGTAAGTTCGTATAACGGAAACTAAACTTACCAATCCCATTTATTATAGTCACCAAAATCTTCATATCAATCAAGTAACATAGATAAGCTCATCAAGCAATATTCTTTCAAGTCATTATCATTTCATCTCAAGATTTTTATGCCATGTCAAGAGTTTTATGTCCGTTGAATTATTGAATTCCTATGGATGCTCAAGTAGTACACTCGAGGCGTACGATTCAATAGTCCATCAATTCTTATTCAAGGGTACCCATTAGGGTACTTAATTAAGGAACACATTCTTGAGCCACATATCGTATAACAGGATTACCAGTCCAGGCTAAATCCTTTGTAACACCCATTACCCATATTCAACGACGGATTAGGGTACGAGGCATTATCAGACTTATCACACGAACAAACATACAATTTTGGGTTATAAATTTGCGTTCAAATTAAAACTTTTTGCATTTAATCATAAAGTCCCTACTACAAGCCTACGAGGCCCAAAATATGCTTTGGAAGTGGTTCAGGACTAAATCGAGAACTTTAGAATTTTTTTTCAAAACTTAGAAAATTTGTCACTAAATAAGGGTCACACGCCCGTGTGGATATGGAACACGCTCGTGTGGGCAGGCCGTGTGGTCACACATGCTCGTGTCCTGACCCCGTGTAACTCTTTGTTTGTCACCCAAGAATAGATTGAAGACAAACAACCAAGTCACATGCCCCTGTGCTAGGCCGTATGGTCGATTTAAAATTTATGATTTTTCATTAAATAGGTGCAGACTTTACATGCCCGGGACACACACCCTTATCCAAGGCCATGGCCCTCACACGATTGAGACACACGGTCGTGTCTTTGATCGTATACTCAATATTTGGCATTCTATTTTGCAAAAATTAGGGTGCTGTGTAACACCTCTAACCTGTATCCGTCACTGGAATAGGGTTACGAGGCATTACAGATTATAAAACAATTCAGAATAGACTTTCTTTATAAAGTTAATCATCTAGTAATTTTTTTATACATTTCATTTCACATACTTATCAAATATGTATACTTTAACTTTGCTGACATTTGAATAATTCAAATATAAAATATTTTAATTATCAAACAAATGTTATGCGCACACTTTATACAATCAAACATACATTATTTCCTTTCATATAAGTTAAATATTCCATAGTAACATCCGTTTGCCTTATTACTACATTTGTATAACATGAATAAATAATTATACAATTCACTTAGCATATGCTAAAATATATCATCAACTTAACTAATTAAACCACTCAAATAAATTATCCAAAATGTTCAAATAGTGTGCCACTTGAAAACGATACATAAACATATTCATTTCATGTCTATTCTGCCACCAAGATCTACTAGTACACATTAATTGATTTTCAAATAATTATCAAATCCAAATAGTCATACCTATCATTATTTTATAACATAAGCATACTCTAATGTACCGCATATTCTTGACATACATTTTACTAATTAATGCATTACATATTATAACTCAAACACAAACATCATTTACTTCATAACTGAAACACCACTTTTTATCCTATTACATATATACTTCGAGTTAATAAATGAGTCATACCATTTCATCTTATTCAAAAGTATGTATACATATATACATATATAAATATATATATACAGGTACCGAATCACCAAGTTGACCTTAACCCTTCCATATATTTCCACCAAATAACCAAGTACACAAGTACATTATATGAGCTTCCAAGTCAATTCATGATACAATCTATACTTCACAAGAATAAATCAATAACCAAATATAAAAATATATCCCATACACAAATCTGATCTACTACGTAATAAACATATCAAAATAAGCCTTTTTCTATATTCGAACATAACCTATCATAGTTTAATACCAAATCATGATTAACACCTTAAGCAAATTAACAACCAAATTCGCTCATACTTTTATCTATCCATATGTCAAACCGAATCAACCAAATGCACATATCCAAAATTACTAACCAACTTCAATGTAGAAAATAGATGTCATGAATACCATTCATTCATGACATATAGCATAATGTCCAAATGAACGTAAGCCATAATCAAACAAAACCGTAATAAAGCATTTAAGTTAGGCCATTTTCGCATGGCTTAAATTATACAAAACCAAAATCCAACATTTCAAATTACAATCTAGCCTATACATGCCATAAGTTTGAAAATTTAGCTTATAACATACTGAAGATAGTCGATAGTGTGATAAGCTTCTCTGACAATTCCCGAGCTTGAAACTTGAATCCAAAATCTATAAAACAGAGGTAAACATGAACACACACGGAGTAAGCTTTCATAGCTTAGTAAGTCATAAGCAAATAAACAACTTAATTACATAATCAAATTATTTAAAGTAAACCAAATTCTACTATAATAGTTACTTTAAGCCTTAAGCTTACAAATTCATGTATTTTATATGTACTTTCACATGTATATTATTCATGGCCGAATTAACATATATATATTTTAACAAACTATCATTCAATTCCCAAACCAAAATATCTTTATCATAACTAGTACATATATTCTTATATGCATAAATTCATAGGTCAAAGATAATGATCACATACATATTTATATTATATGACCGAATACACACACACACACACATATACATATATATAAGCAAAATATCCTTCAATGTCAAAGCTAAATATCATTATGTGAACACATATACTTATACTCATGAATCAATATACAGCTTCTTATGCATAAGCATAGTAATGACCGAATGAACACTTTTATATATAAAGATACATTAACAAAATATCATTCAATGACCAAGCCAAAACACCTTTATCATACTAAATACACATACACTTATATGCATACACTCATAAGTCAAAGTATAACAATTATATTCATATTTATATTAATGGCAGAATATACCACCAATTGCATATATTCAAAAATAGTTTCAATAATGTTCATATTATTTATCTACAAGGCTGAATACCTTTTTCACATTTACATATGTACTTACTTTACTTCAAGCATGTCTTGCAACAAATATTAACTTACTCATTTAGTTTCAAATAGGTAATAAACCAATTCATACCTGACCATTTTAGCTCACTTTTGCACATTTGATCTCAACTTATCGATGCCCGTTGAACCATTAGAAATTGGATAGGACACTCAGATAATCACACATATATCATACAATGCCAACGTCCCAGACGTGGTCTTACATGTAACCACATATTGATGCCACTGTCCCAGATAGGGTCTTACTCGCACACATATATCGGAGTCACATATCGATGCCATGGTCTTACTCGTACATCAGATGTTGTAATCCTATGTCATGACATATGTATCCTAACTATTCCTGAGGTTCATATGGGGCTTTCGGACGTCGTAACTCAATCGAAACGAATGCTTAAACATGGTTACCAAGCTTATTCATATTCGGCATAAGCATATATAAATTCATATTTTTCATACCAGCATATATATTTAACATTTATCTACAATTAATCACGTCTATTTTCCTATAAACTTACCTCGGACGATGTAAAGTAGAATGGGACGACTAGTCGACAACTTTCATTTTTCCCCAATCCAAATCTGATTTCTTTGGTTCTTGATCTAAACATATTCAAATTAAGCTCATTCAAACATATTTTCATTAAATTTAGTCCAAAAACACAAAAAATGGGCAAATTACCATTTTATCCTTGACATTTACAATTTTTACAATTTAGTCCCTATTGCACCAAACACAAAAATGCAAAATCTCAAAATACCCATGTTAGGTCAAATGTTCCTAGTGCTCATACAAGCCCATATAATTCATTTATTTTACATTTTAGTCCCTCAAATTATTATTTTTTCAATTTAATCACAAGCTATCAATAATGGCACAACTCAAAATATTCATCAAAATCAAAAATTAAATCATGGGTCTTGAAGATTCCTAAGCAACGATCTAAAAAATGTAGAAATTATCAAAAATCGAACAAAAACAAACCTTGATTGAACTTGAATATAAGCCGAACCCTAGCTTGGTCTTCTTTCTTTTTCTTTGTTTTAGTTTCGGTTAAAAAGAATAGAATGAACATGGCTTATTATTTTATGATATATGTTATATTATATTAGTTTATTAAATTAACTTTAATGAAATAATATAAAAATCATATAACACATGTCTATTACCGTCCACTTTTTCTTTTTATGGGCTAATTGCAACATAAAGACTTCTACTAATAAAGCCAATAGCAATTAGGCCCTTTTTAGAAATAACCACCTAATTTTCATTTTACGTGATTAAGTCCTTTTATTTAATCGGGTATCTAAACGACAAAATTAAATCATGAAAATTTCACAGATATAAATTCACACAAAATAAACACAGAAAATAATTTTTAAATATTTTTCTGACTCGGATTCATGGTCCTGAAACCACTGTTCCAATTAGGGTCTAAATCGGGCTGTTACATGCTGGGGACACATGGCCTAAATACATGCCCATGGGGCAAACCGTGTGTCACACATGGCCTAGACACATGCCGGTGTGTCTACCCATGTGGACAATAAGAAGGCTATTTATCAAGCCATTTTGCCACCCTTTAATGCACACACCTACACAACATAACATGACACCAATGCAAGCATGGACATACAACCAACATCCACAACCAAGACATCAACACATCATTCATGAAAGGCATCATTATATGATCTTACTTATAACCAATATTAGCCCATTTCCAATGGCCTTATACAAAATGAATTACTAACCAATGTAAGCCAACACATTTGGCCAAAAGAATTACGACACATAACAAAAAAACCAAGTCCCTATACATGCAATAACTCAAAATGTTGAATACATTGGTACTAAAATAATTGTTGATAGTGTGAGTGGATCTCCGGCGGTCTCCGAAGCCCGAGCTAGCTTGGTGACACTATAAGACAAGAGAAAGGAAGAGGAGTAAGCTATATAGATTAGTAAGTTCCTATGCAAATAATAATCATCATAACCACACATTTAGCATACAATTAACATGATGAAGATTAGCATGAACGTTATCAAATTCTCATAATCATAACTTACTCAATCAAAATCCTACCAAGAGTTCAACACATATCGAGCTCATTACTTATGAGTTTTACGTACATACCTGTACCAACTCGCAACATAACCATATCTTTTCACAACTTTGACGTTCATGTTGAACACTCAGAATATTAACGGATACTCGAAAATTTTGCATGCAAGTGCCATATATGTAGCCAAGGCTACCTCATATCTCATAATACATATGGGCTCGTTTTTGAGCTATTGACCGGCCTGTTCACACAAGCTGTCAGTCAGGACGTAGCTACATAGTGCTGCTCACACAAGTTGTCAGGTATTCGCAACACATGCCAGACTACCCAGCCACTGATAGGATGTATGAGAACAACACCCAGACTACAGAATGGTATATACACATGGGTTTCTAGTGACGTGTCACACGTATCCTATTCTATTCTTGAAGTTCAACCGAGATTTCTCGCTTGTCAACACTTTTTCGAATACATCCAAAAAGTCAACCACAATTCATACCATATTAAAGCATTTAAAACATAAATATAACAATGCATTATTTACATACGAACTTACCTCGATACAAAAATAGTAGAATTGGATCTAATTGTCAAACATTTTTCCCCCGATCTAGGTCTGAACCTCATTTTTCTTAATCTATAATAACAAATTTAACTCATTTAATACCCACATTATTCAATTTAGCCCGAAAATCATATTATAGAAAAATTACATTTTGCCCTAATATTTCACATTTTTACAATTTAGTCACTAGGCTCGTAAAATGAAATGTATTCAATTTCTTCAAAACCCAAGCCTAGCCAAACCATTTTCATACTCATATCAGCCCACATTTTCCACTTAATCACACTTTTACTACTCATTCTATAACTTTTAGAAATAAGTCCTTTTTGACATTTTTACCGAAAATCACTCAGTAAAAGTTGTTTATCTAACACCAAACATGCATTTTCTACCATTAGACATCAAAATATACAAATAACTAACATGGGTAAAAATTTAGACTTCATCTTTCTTTCAAATTAGTCTTTGAAATAGCTAGATTAGGTTACAAGGATCTCAAAAACATGAAAATCATTAAAAACAGGGCTAGAACGGACTTACAATCGAGCTTGGAAGCTTGACAAACCCTAGCTATGTCTTCCTCTTGTAAATTTTGGCCAAGGGGGACTAAATTGATGAATATGAAGACTTTTATTTAGTTATTTTGGCTTTATTTGACAAATGACCAAAATGCCCTTTATGAATAACTTTAAAATTTTACCCTACCATGTCCATTTTTGTCCAAATTAAAGTAAACTGGTTTAATTACCATTTAAGGACCTTCAATTTAAAATTTCATAGCAATTATACACGTCTAGCTTCTAGAACATACATTTTACACCTATTGCAATTTAGTCTTATTAGTTAAATTAGACACCCTATCGATAAAATTTCTTAACGAAATTTTCACACAATCATTCAATCATATTGTAGACCTTAAAATAATATCACAATAATTATTTCTACTTCAGATTCGTGGTCTCAAAACCATTGTTCCGATTAGACCTAAAGTCAGGCTGTTACATCCTTTATATAATGTATGATCAAAAGAGCTCAATTAGGATTACCAGTCCAGGATAAACCCTAATCATAACGTATACTCAAGAGGTATTATATCAGAATTACCAGTTCGGGCTCAATCCTTTCTATAATGAGCTCAAAAGGATTACTCGTCTGAGCTAAATCCTGCAGGACCTCATCTATTTCAGGAAAGCACATATATTCATCGAAGTTCAATATTCAATTGGGACTTAACCCTTTTTCATAATTTCAAGCATGTATTTGAATTGTTCATTATAGCATTTAAGTAATACATTCAAATATAAGTCACATTACATACAAGCATAACATTCAATTTGTAACGCCCCAAAAATTTGATAAATTTGTTTCTGTAAATGATTGACACAAGTGTGTATCTACTTCAGTGGTTAGGTGTTCTGGGTGTGTGTGAGAGGTCCCAAGTTCAAGCCCTAGCTTTGGTAATTTTCGGTTTTTTTGAATTAAGCCTTATCCTAGCTCAAAGGGCTTAAGTATATCTGTTACTATTTCATATCAGAATGGGCCTGCTGGTCTGATGGTTAAGTGATGTGATGATTTGATGGAGGGCTTGAGTTTGAGTCCCTGTTCTAGTAAAGATATTATTTTTTTTGCTCGGTTGGTGGTTGATAATTTCGGTTTCATTAGAAATCTGAGTAGTGGGTGGTTAGGATATGATTAGTGGGGATTATCAAATTATTTTATTTTGATAATAATTTTTTTCAAAGTTATTTCTTCCTCCCACCGAAATTCCTTTCTTGTCTACTGAATTATGTTTGATTCTGTTTGTTTGTTTTTTTCTTTTTCCTATTTCGTTTCGTGTTGCCTCGTCTTTTCTTATGTAGAGTAAGTCGCACGAGAGGTAAGTGAATTAATATTGGAATCCTTCCTTGATACTATGGTCTTTTCTTTGGATTAATTTTTGGGTTTTTACAGCAGCAAATCGTGGAGATTGGGGTTTCCTTCATACTGTTTTGTAGCGAATCGTTTCGAAGCTTGGGGGTGAGTGTTCATCACTTTACGGATGAATATGTTGGTTTTGGGGTTTTTGATTAACTGTAAAGTAAGACTAATTTTGGACTTGGAATTGTCTATTTTAGGTTCTGAAGATTTTTGATTGCATGTAGGAGCGAAATTGTAACAGGTGTGTACCCGAAAACACAGAAAATGAGAATTGAAGAAAGCTAAAAAATGAAACTGCCGACGTCACATGAGCGTGTGGTCACCCGTGTGGTAGGCCGTGTGGTAGTACACGGTCGTGTGGTCGATGAACTAGGCCGTGCGCACAGGACACAGACGCATGACACAATTGTGTGATGGGAATAGAGACTGTGTGCTAGACACGGGCTTGATTAATTGGGCCGTATGGGCCATACGGATAAACCACACGGGCATGTAGAATTTTGGGCCAGGCCATGTGATAGGGCCACACAGGCGTATGGGCCCATACGGGCAGACCACATGAGCGTGTGAGCCCATTTTTCTAGAAAAATCTATAAGGTTGCACGGGTCACCCAAGTCGACTGTGACCTGTCATAGGGTCGGTAAGAATTACTCAGACCCCAAATTTCGTGATCTGATTATGTGATGTATGATTTAAGCATATGATACTTAGTATGTAAATCTAAACTGTTTGAGTAATTTGATAGACTGCATTTTAGCATGCGATTTATGTATGTTGCATTGTATTGGGGTTAGGTTGATGTTGAAAGAAGTATTCTGAAAGGCTTTTAAGCCTAATATCTGCGACTAATTATCAGATTATGTGCCGCATTTCGGTACAGCCTAGTTTGTAGGGATGGGTGGGTTGATTTTATGCCCACATGGTATGTAGGATTGGATAGAGATGGTGTGTAGAGGATAGTGGGTAGGACTTTGATGATCTGTTCTACATCTGAATCTGAGTGGGTGAAGGCCTAGACTGGTTCTGTAATGGGCTTCGGCCCTAGACTATATTTTGATGTATGTTTGAATGCATGTTTTATCTGTGGGGATTACACACTAAGTTTGTGAAAACTCACCATTTTTTGTTTTATCTATTCAGGTAACCCCCAGACTTGATAGTTCGGTGTAGCGGAGGACTCGACGGTGGCCACACATATTTAAATTGCTTTAAATTCAGGTTCAATATTCATTTCTAATTATATTTTGGGTTGGTTGATGTAATTTGGGACTTTATGGACTTTATTTGGATTTTTAAACTGTTTATGAGATCTTAGACTAAACTCGATTTCTTATGAGCTAACGTTTTTGTATATGAAACGATTCCTAAAAAATTATTGGGTTTTCAAAAGCTTTCACGCAAAAGAAATGTTTTAAATAAAATCAATTAGAACACGTTTTTCCTGAATTAAGTATAATTAATTAATAGGATGGTTTTAAGGTCAATGCGTTTTCAAAAACACTCTCATGTGACATTGCCAGATTTGGCCATAACTTCCTGGCCGGGTTTGGGATGTTATATTTAGTGGTATCGGAGCAAGATTGCAAAACTCAGCTATGGATTTGGGTTTTAAAGATAGGTTTTAAAGAAATGATTTGTAAATAATTTGAAATGTTTTTGAAAAAGTATATGGTACACCGAGTCTCCGGCGCCGATCCTGTAAGTTCTTTGACACTCTATTTAAAATTGTTTGAAAATATGATTGAAATATACTGAAACTACTTTAGGTAGTATATTACACTGAAAACACTTTAGGTAGTATAGTCTGGAAACTATAATAAGACTACTACTCGCGATAACTAACTCTGAATATTCTGATACTATACTACATAAAATATCTATTAATAAATATTGGAACTGTAACTAATGCATAAAACTGTTAATAGATAAATTTCAAAATTTACGATGAGCACACATGGTACTCGTGGACGGGATACTATAGGCCATGGCAGAGGCCGTAGAAGGGCTCAAGCAGGGTCCTCGTCATCTGGGATTCTGCTTAACTTGGATACTAATGAGACACCGGTGTCACCTGTGATAGAGATTGGGTCTCATAATCGTGCGGTTGGGGACGATGCACTGCCCCAAGCCATGCTATGGATTTTGGAGAGGGTCTCTAGGCCCAACACTGGATCTGGGGGCTGTGGGTCAATTACGGAATGACTCCTGTCCAAAGGGGCTTAGTTATTCAGGGGTGTCGCTGGAGTCACCCCTAACGTAGCCGAGTATTGGATGGAGGCCATAGAAACAATTATAGACAACTTGGACTTTACTGCTGAACAAAAGCTTAAGGGGGCTGTTTCTCTACTTCGCGACGAAGCATACCAGTGGTGGCTGACAGTTAAGGATGGCGCTTAGCCCGAGCGGTTGACTTGGAAGTATTTTAAGACAACATTTTAGAGTAAGTATGTGGGAGCCAATTATATTGATGCTAGGAGATGTGAGTTCCTAAATCTCACCCAGGGTGATCGATCGATGGCCGAGTATGAGGTCGAATTTCTGAGACTGAGCCGTTATGCACGAGGCAAGGTGGTGATTGAATATGAGAGATGTGTCCATTTTGAGGATGGCCTTAAGGATAATCTGAGGATGCTAATAGCTCTGCAAAGGGAGCATGAGTTTGCTGTTCTGGTTGAGAAGGCCAAGATTGCTGAGGATGTTTAGTGCGCAGAGCGCTAGAACAGAGATCGCAAGAGGGGTAAGAACAAGGGGGATTCAGAGCCCTCGAGTTCTGGGATGAGGCCTAAGAAAAAGGTCAAATATGATGGGCCAGTGAGAGTTGGGCCTCATATTGGACCTACTGGGATTTTACCTTGTGGACATTATGGTAGATGCCATCCGGACGAGTGTTGGAGGACTAATGGGGCATGTCAGAGATATGGGTCCACAGAGCACTGTGTTAGAGATTTTCTGTTAAGAACTGATCAGATGCAAGCTCCGGTTACTAGAATTGCACAGCCATCGAGAGTAGTTCAGCAGGAGGCCAGGGGTGGTAGTGGCATAGGTCGAGGGCAGAGAGCACCGGGCAGAGGTGTTGGATCAACTGAGGCGAAGCAGCCTGCTTTGGTCTATGCTGCTCGTCGTCGTGAGGACAGAGATGCTTCGGACATCATTACGGGTACGTTTTCAATTTTTAATGTACCTTATCTTGCACTGATAGACATAGGCTCTACACACTCATACATAGATAGTACTATGTCTGAAATCTTAGCATTCTGTTGAGAGTACTTCTAACAAGGTAACTGTTGTGACTCCATTGGAACAGTCCATCCGAGTAAGTAAAATATGTAGGGACATTTTTTAGAGGTCTAAGGGACAATATTTCTGGCTGATCTAATGGAGCTTCCGTTTTGGGGAGTTCGATCTAATTTTGGGAATGGACTGGCTGGTTAAACACTAGGTGAGTCTGGATTGTGCGTTGAAAAAGGTTGTCTTGAGGACCGCGGGGGACAGTGAGGTAGTGGTGATTGGGAAATGACGTGATTATCTAACAAATGTGATTTTTTCTTTGGCAACAAAAAATTTAGTGAGAAAAGGGTGTAAGGCATTTTTGGCCTACGTCAGTATTTCTGATTTTGGGGATTCTTCAGTTAAGGACATCAGAATTGTGAGAGATTTTCAAGATGTGTTTCTTGAGGAACTACTGGGGTTATCTCTGAATCGTGAGGTAGAGTTTTTGGATTGAGTTGATTCCTGGCACAGCTCCAGTGTTTATCGCCGCTTACCGAGTGGCACTGAAAGAGCTGACAGAACTTAAGGCTCAGATTCAGGAACTGTTAGATCATGGGTTCATTCATCTCAGTGTGTCTCCGTGGGGAGCACCTGTTCTATTTCTAAGGAAGAAAGATGGGCCTTGCCCGTGTGGATCACACGGCCTGGCCCAAATAACACATGCCCGTGTGGCGTGCCTGTGTGGCCCATACCACTACACCCTGGCCATCACATGGCCGTGTCTTGCGCACGGCCTGCCTTCGTCGATCACACGACTGTGTTGTCGCACACGGCGTACCACACGGCCGTATGGCGTCGATAGTCAGGTTTTTAACTATTGCCAAAAACTCGATTCCTTGCATTTCAGGTACACACTTGGTACGTTTTTACTGTGAACACACTCCCGAGAGCACCAGTACGTAAAAATGCCAAACCAACTCTACAACCAGTAACGATATTATGAAACTCCAACATAACTTATTCGAATCGAAACCTTATAACAACTTTTCACAAACTTACAGACATTGAGCAGCGATTACCAGCACGAACTAAATTTCTGTAGCGAAATCCCCAGCTTCCCGATCTTTTCCTACGCAACACACTCCCCGAGATTAACTCTAAAACCACAACCTCGTTATATACACAAAAGATTGAAATCCAAAAAGGCAACCCTATCACTTACCGACACAAAATAGACACCACCGCAGAACCAAGTCCCAACAATACAACCGCAACAGGAAATCGCAAGAAGAGGAGAAACAAAGTGTTAGGTAGGAGAGCAGAATTTTTGAAAAGAAAGAAAGAAATAAAATAAAATAAAATAAAATAAAGTAAATGAGATAAAATCGAATCCCCACTAGATCATAATCCCTTATTTTTCTCCCATTAATCCCACTTCTCATAACTCCCCCGGACTTTAATTTCCACTGAAACTCTTGCGTAGAAATGAACAAAAATAAATACAGAAGCTTGTGCAAGGATTCGAACACAAGACCTTCAACAAACTAACTTTCAACTTAACCAACAGTCAGGTAGGCCCATTCTGATATGATTCTACCAATAATTAAAAATAAGTCCACTCCCTAAACATAGGGCTTAGATCAGAAATATATCAAAATTTTCCCAAGCTAGGGCTTGAACTTGGGACCTCTCACACACACTCAGAACACTTAACCACTAAAGTAGATATACATTTGTGTCACATTTTCACAAAAGCTGAAATAAGAATTTTTTAGGGCGTTACAACTTGATGCGTGATATTCATGACAGGTTTTAAATATTTATAATGAATCATTCTTGAAACTAACTATTATCACGATGAAGGCAAGTGTACCTATCGAACAGTAGTATAGTTTTAGCAAGACCGGATTGTCGAACCCAAAGGAACTAAAAGTACTAGTAATGACTGTCTTTTTATTATCTAGCCTAAGAATAATGGGGTTTGTTTTATCTAACTAATTAAATAACTAAGAAATCACAGAAAATAGAATTAGGGAATTACTTTTTGAGAAACGATTGAATTTAGATAATACTGAAGGAAAAATCCACCTAGACTTCACTTGTTATTTGATTCTGAATTGGACGATTTATTCATTTGACTTGATCCATAGAAATCCCTAAGTTATATTATTATCCCTTTCGAGACTATCAACGTCTAACCTTAGGTTGAATAATTGAAATCTCTTTCTAATTAACTCCATAGGGTTGCATTAACTCGACCTATGGATCCCGTTATTAGGTTTCACCCTAATCTGGTAAAATCTTGTCACCCTATCTCTAGGCGTGCAACCAACTCCGCTTAATTATGACAAATGTACTCTTAGACAGGTCTATTCCTCCTCTAAATAAGAGCTTAACTTGAATTAATATCCTGGAATATCAAAACAAGAATTAAGAACACATAATTAAAAACAAGTAAAATATTTATCATACAATTCAGGTAATAATAACAAGATCTGTCTTAGGTTTCATTTAGGGGTTTTAGTTCATAACAAAAAAGGTAAACATCTCAGAAGAATAATGAATACAAAACATAAAGAAAAATTCAAAACTCCTGAAGGGAAATTGAGGGGAGATCTTCAGTCTTGATGATGAATCTGGCTTCTGAGATGGATCAATCAGCTTTACTTGAGCAGTTCCCTGCTTCCTTCCCTGTGTGTCCTTTTCCTCCTCCTCTAAGGTGTATTTAGAGGCTTTAGAATGCCTAAGAACCCTCAAAATTGGCCTTTTTTGACTTGGACTAAACTTGGGCTCGGCAGGAACACGCCCGTGTGCAATTACTTAAGGCCATGGTCAAGCCTGTTAAATAGGCACGGGCGTGTGGTCCACCCGTGTGAGTCGTGCTTAGATTCTGCCAAATTGACACGGCCATGTGGTCTGCCCGTGTGAGGAGGTCCAGGCCATGTTGATTTTGTATATTGGCCCATTTTCTCCATTTTTGGCCCATTTCTCATTCTTTTCACTCTCCTATGCTCACCTAACTATAAAACATGAAATTAAGGCATTAGGAGCATCGAATTCAGCAATTTTAAGGAAAAATCGTCCATAAAATGTGCTAAGCATGGGATAAAAATATGTATGAATTACGGTTTATCAAATACCCTTATACTTAAGCATTTGCTTGTCCTTAAGAAAAATGCTCAACTCATTATCAAAATAAATTCTTCTCAACTTATAATTTCTATCGATAATATCTCAAAATAATCCATAGGTAATCATACATTGAAAATTCAACTGAAAGAACATCAAAGTTTCAAACATTCCAAGTTGAGCATTTTATCATGAATACATAGGTGTCTCCCCTAATTTAAGTAATTACCTTTGATTCAAAATATCACAGAGTCTCACATCCTCACTAAAAATTCACTCAAATCACTCGAGGTGTTTAAGGACAATAAATGAAGCACTCAATAGTCAATAATGAAGAGTCATTACCATAGGCTTGCATGAAAATCAAATCTCCACCACTATAATTTGAGATAAAACATCAATCAAAAGGTCTTTAGAGGGTTGTAACATGGCTTTGGTTAAAGGGTGTGGTCACAAGCTGAAAGAAAAGGGTTAGAATCGATTGCATACAATAGAGCTTTTGCTCAGAAAATGGAATTTAACTTCTTTAGCTCAAAAGATCACTACTACTAATATTTAAACATGTATTTTTTTAAGAACAAGTCAAATTAAAAAAAAATAAAACATAGCTAAGCAATTATTCCAACTCAAATCTCGACAAAAATAGAGATCAAATTAATTTAGGGGATTTCAACAATAATTAGTTATGGGTTAATATCGAGGGTAAATCAATGAATGGGTTGTTAGGCTCAAGGGGGTTCACTAAGGGTTAATTGTGAAGGTAGGCTTTTATGGAGTGAGTGGGTTAAACCTAAGTTCCTTTATCATTTTGACATATCATATCAAATGGTGTGGTCTTGACATGCATAATCAAGCAAGTTCTAGAATAGCAATTCAATACTGATGCACTCATAATGAAAGTGAGCATGAAAGAAATAATAAATGCTCTAAAGGCTCAAGATATCACAAAAATTATGGCGTTTTGATGTTTAAACTTGTGAATTCCAACTCAAGATAATACCTAAACTTGGGGAAACAACCTAAAAGTTTTAAATTCTTCAAAAAGCAACTTATCATGCTTGATTCCCTAATGTCTTAAAGTTTAAACCCTCAATGCATAAATGCCTATGTTTTAATTCAAGATATATCAATAAAAGTCATAAATCAATCAATATTTATCCTAAACATGATATGAAAGCTTTTCAAGAGAACAAGGCAATCATTCAGGGATTTTTCTGATAGTGAAATGAATACCCCCGCACTTAAGATGTACATTGCCCTCAATGTACAAAGATAGATATGTAGAAAAGAATATAAAAATAAGAAAGGGAGAGAAGTGAAACTTCCTGAGTGATGAATGAATTTCCTTGAACTGGAGTTTTGAAGAATAATCAGCGTGAGGGTGGACGAGGATACTCCGGCGGTGGTAGAGGTTCATTAGTCCATAAGTCCTGCGCCAAAAAATATTATATCTGGTGGTAGCTATGGTTGTGGTCGAGCAGGACATGGCAATCTTGGAGAACCTTTCCCAGTGGACTTTTAAGTTCCCGAGTAATAGTGAGCCTTGGAGCTCTTTATAACTATGATAGAATCAAGAACTCTTTTTGGAAATATATAAGGAAGAGTAAGTACTCAAAATGAATTAGCCGAAATTAAAAATTGTAAAAAAAAACACTCAGGAAAAAATAGTATTAAAAGGAAATAAAAAAATAATTTCAAAATATAGAGATAAAAATAAAATAAAATAAATAATAGGTGTTTATAGAAAAATTGGGGCACACGGCCGTGGGGCACGCCCGTGTGCTCTAAACTCAGCCCATGCGTTTCGTAATTTTTGAAATTTGGCGCATTGGTGTACACGGCCATGTTGCACGGCCGTGTCTATCTCCGTTCACTTCTCCCACGCCTGTGTATGCAGGTGTACGCCCATGTTAAATTGACAGGTTTGCCCACGGTTTCAAAACAAGGGTGTGATGCACACCCGTGTTATTTTGGCAATTTCGCCCACGGCCATGTCCCACGGCCGTGGCTACTTATCACATCCCGTGTTGGGGAAGAAATTTTTGCCCTGTTTTCACACGACCGTATCGCACGGCCGTGGTTTATCCCGTGGTATGTGCACGGCCTACGACACACCCGTGTGCCTGGCCGTGTGGTTCTGAAAAGCCTGTGTTCAATGATTTGGTTAGTATGTTAGATTTTAAAAACTAAAATTTAAAGAAAGTACTTTTGTTAGTGCTCGGGTTGCCTCCCGAGAAGCCCTTATTTAAAGTCTAAGCTAGACTTTACCGTGTGAGTATACTTAAGGAGATTCGTGGAGCCGTAGCTCCTCCCTGTCATCTTTCAATTTCTCACCGTTGTAAGGTTTGAGGCGATGTCCATTTACTTTGAAAGTACCTTGCGATGGGTGACTTATTTCTACGGTGCTGTATGGGAAAATTGTTTTGACTACGAACGGACCTGACCATCGTGATTTAAGCTTCCCAGGGAACAATTTGAGTCTTGAGTTATATAATAGTACAAGATCTCCAACTTCAAATTGTTGATTTTGTTTTAATTGAGCATCATGGCGTCGTTTTGTTGCTTCCTTGTATAGTCTTGAATTTTCATATGCATAGGTTTGCCATTCGTCTAACTTGTTTAACTGAATCAACCTGTTTTCACCTACAAGTTTGGGATCAAAGTTTAGAAATTTTATAGCCTAGAATGCTTTGTGTTCTAACTGAAATGGTAGATGACAGCTTTTTCCATAAAAGAGTTTTTATGGTGATGTTCCATGGGGGTTTTAAAAGTAGTACTATATGCCCATAATGCGTCATCTACTTTCATTGCCCAATCTTTCCTATTTAATCCTACTATCTTTTCTAGGATACATTTAAGTTCTCGATTTGCCACTTCGACTTGGCCACTAGTTTGAGGGTGGTAAGGGGTAGCTGTTCAGTGGTAAACTCCATATTTCTTGAGGGTCTTTTCAAATTGGGCGTTACAGAAATGAGTCCCCCTATCGCTGATGATTAATCCAGGTGTTCCAAATTGAGAGAAAACTTTTTTAAGGAAACATACCACTACTCTAGCATCATTTGGAGGCAGAGCTTGGGCTTCAACCCATTTAGACATATAGTCGACAGCTACTAAGATGTATTTTCCCCAAATGAACTAGGGAATAGACCTATGAAGTCGATACCCCAAACATTAAATATTTCACATGAAAGCATATATGCCTGAGGCATTTCATCACGGTTAGAGATATTACCTGTCCTTTGGCATTTGTCACAAGAAATAACATACCTGTTGGCATCTTTGAATAAGGTGGGCCAATAAAAACCTGATTCAAGTATTTTATGTGTGGTCTTATTTCCACCGTAATGTCCTCCAGCTGGTCCTGAGTGGTAATGTTCCAAGATTTTTAATGCTTCTGTTCTTGTAACGCATTGCCGAATGACTTGATCTGCACATATACGGAAAAGAAAAGAATTTTCCCAAAATTAGTTTTTCACATCAGTAAAGAATCGTTTCTTTTGCTGATGTGTCAACCCTTTTTGGATAACGTTAGTGGCTAAAAAATTTGCGATGTATGCAAACCAAGGTACCTCCGAGTCAAAAATGGCAAAAAAATGTTCTTCAGGGAATGAATCATTTATTTCCACTTCATCTAGCTCTTTACTACTTGAATTGTCAAGCCTAGATAAATGATAAACTGCGAGATTTTCTGCTCCTTTCTTATCTTGAATTTCCAAGTTGAATTCTTGCAATAACAAAATCCATCGAACGAGTCGAGGTTTTGCATCGGTCTTAGTTAACAGGTAGAGAAGGACAGAATGGTCAGTATAAACGACAACTTTAGACAATATTAGATATGGCCTAAATTTATCGAATGCCAAAACCACAGCTAACAATTCTTTCTCCGTAGTGGTGTAGTTCTCCTGTGTGATTGTCAAAGTTTTGCTAGCATAATAAATAGGTTGAAAGTGCTTGTCCCTTCGCTATCCCAAAACTGCACCTACTGCAAAGTCACTCACATCACACATTAGTTCCAAAGGTAAATTCCAATCAGGTGCTATTATAATTGGAGCATTAATCAATTTATCCTTTAGAGTATTAAATGCTTCTAAACATTCCTGATCAAAATTAAAAACCATATCTTTTTCTAGTAATTTGGTCAAAGGCTTAACTATTTTAGAAAATTCTTTAATAAATCTTCTATAAAACCCAGCATGTCCTAAAAAACTTCTAATAGCCTTAACCGAACTAGGAGGAGGTAAATTTTCAATGATTTCGACTTTAGATTTATCAACCTCAATCCCTTTACTAGAAATTTTATGCCCTAGCACAATACCTTCTTGAACCATAAAGTGACATTTTTCCCAGTTAAGTACAAGGTTCATTTCCTTATATCTTATTAGAACTCGTTTTAAATTTTTAAGGCAAAGATGAAAAGAGTTATCAAATACTGAGAAATCATCCATAAATACCTCCATGATATCTTCTCCGAGTTCATCAAAGATGGCCATCATACAGCGCTGGAACGTAGCAGGAGCATTACATAATCCAAAGGGCATTCTTCGATAAGCAAATGTACCGTATGGACATGTGAATGTCGTTTTTTCCTGATCTTCAAGAGCTATTGGGATTTGAAAATAGCCAAATAATCTGTCTAAGAAGCAGTAGTACATGTGCCCTGATAGTCTTTCCAACATTTGGTCAATGAATGGCAAGCGGAAGTGATCTTTGCTCGTGGCATCATTTAGCTTCCTATAGTCAATGCAAACTCTCCAACCTGTGACTGTCCTAGTTGGAATTAGTTCATTCTTCTCATTGGCTACCACAGTCATGCCTCCTTTCTTAGGAACAACCTACACTGGACTTACCCAAGAACTGTCAGAAATAGGATAAATAATCCCAGCATCTAGAAGTTTAATTACCTCGGTTTTAACAACTTCCTTCATGTTGGGGTTCAGTCGTCTTTGAGCTTGTACACATGGTTTATATTCATCTTCTATTGAAATTTTGTGGGTGAAAAAAGAAGGGCTGATCCCTTTAATGTCAGAAATTTTCCAAGCTATGGCCTTTTTATGTTCTTTTAATACTTGGATTAATTCCTCTTTCTCCTTAGGTTGCAAGTTAGACACAATAATAATTAGTAATGTAGAATTATTTCCAAGGAATGCTTATTCCAAGTGATTTGGTAATTGTTGGGTTCCAGTTTGGGAGGTTCTTCAATAGAGGGTTTCTGCTTAAAATCATTGTTCCCTTTAATGTCCTCATATTCTACTTGTCTTTGGGAAGATTCATCGAAGTTCAGTTTAGCTTTTATTTTTCCTGTCTCGGAATCATCGTCATCTATCTCCTCTTCTTGGGCATGGCACAGTTCCAACGTGTCCTTATGTATGATTTCCTAAAAAGAATCTTGAGCAGCATGATCAATAGAGTCAATAAAATAACATGTGTCATCTTGTTCCCTAGAAAATCTCATGGCATCATAAATTTTAAAAATAATTTCTTCATCACCTACTCTAAGTACTATTTTACCATCACCCACATTTATAACAGCCCTAGCAGTGGCTAAATATGGACGCCTTAAGATTAAAGGCACTTCAACATCTTCGTCCATAACAAGCACAACGACGTCAACAGGGAATATAAATTTATCTATTTTTACAAGTATGTCCTCTATAATACCCATAGGATATTTAACAGATATACCAGCTAGTTGAATACTTATCCTAGTCGGTTTAGGTTCCCCAAGACCAAGTTGTTTAAACATTTTATATGGCATCAAATTAATGCTAGCACCTAAATTAGCTAGTGCCTTATCGTCGTTAAAACTACCAATTAAGCATGGTATAGTAAAACTTCCTGGATCTTTTAGTTTGGTTGGTAGTTTATTTTGGAGTACAGCCGAACATTCCTCATTAAGTTCCATTGTAGATAAGTCTTCAAACTTCTTTTTGTTTGTTAGGAGCTCCTTTAAAAATTTTGCGTATGCAGGCATATGCGATATAGCTTCAACAAAAGGTAAGTTAATTTGTAGTTGTGTAAAAAGTTCAAGGAATTTACCAAATTGTGCATCCATGCGGTCTTTCTTCAACTTTTCTGGGTATGGAATTGGTGGTTTATATTCCTTCGGCATTGGATTGGCATTGCTTTCGGGTTTTACCTCCTCTCCTTTGCTCCTGTCAGCCTCTTGCTGTGGCTTCTTTTTCGATTCAGCTAACACTTTCCCACTCCTCAATGTAACTACTTTCACATGTGCTTTTGGATCGGGTTCGGTGTTACTAGGTAGATTTCCTGGTGCTCTATCTGAAATCATCTTAGCCAGATGTCCAATTTGAGTTTCAAGCCCTTGAATCGATGCTTGTTGATTTTTGAGTGCCGTTTCGGTATTCTGAGAACGAGTCTCTGACACTTAGATGAATTTGGTTAGCATCTCTTCAAGGTTCGACTTTTTCTCCTGCTGGTATGGTGATTGCTGAAAGCCTGGATGAGGTGGTGGTTTCTGATTTCCTTGGCCTCCCTATGAAAAATTTGGGTGATTCCTCCAACCTGCATTATAAGTATTGCTATAAGGATTGTTTTGAGATCAAGGATTATTACCCATATAATTTAACTGCTCGTTCTCCATTTTGTGGCCATAAGGTGGGTATTCTAAATTGCTCGATCCACCTCCATTGGCTTCGCACTACATTACTGGGTGAACCTGTGAAGAACTAAGAAAACCATCAATTTTCTTATTCAAGAGTTCTACCTGATTAGAGAGCATGGTGACCGAATCAACGTTATAAACGCCGACTGTTTTCGTTGGCTTTGTCCTCATGACTTGGCACTGGTAGTTATTCAGTGACATCTCCTCAATAAATTCGTAAGCTACCTCAGGTGTCTTATTATTGATAGTTCCTCCAGCGTCTGCATCAATCATCTGCCGAGTCGAAGGATTCAGGCCATTATAGAACGTTTGAACCTATAGCCAAAGTGGTAACCCATGGTGAGGGCATCTTCGCAAAAGGTCCTTATATCTGTCCCATGCATCGTAGAGTGTTTCTAAATCCATTTGCACAAAAGAAGAGATATCATTATGTAATTTTGCTGTTTTAGCCGGTGGAAAATATTTTAATAAAAATTTTTCGGTCTTTTGTTCGCAAGTAGTGATTGACCCTTGTGGTAACGAGTTCAACCATTGTTTAGCATTAATCCTTAACAAAAAGGGAAACAACTGAATACGTATGGCATCAACAGAAACGCCATTGATTTTAAATGTAATGCAAAATTCTAGGAAATTTGCCAAGTGAGCATTGGGATCCTCGTTCTGCAAACCATAAAACTGAACAAACTATTGTATCATTTGAATTGTGTTAGGTTTTAGTTCAAAATTATTTGCAGCAATAGCAGGTCTAACTATAATTAACTAAACTAAGAAATCACAGAAAATAGAATTGGGAAATTACTTTTTGAAAAATGATTGAATTAATACAATACCTAAGGAAAAATACACCTAGACTTCACTTGTTATTTGACTCTGAATCGGATGATTTATTCATTTGACTTGATCCATAGAAATCCCTAAGTTATTTTATTATCCCTTTTGAGACTAACAACGTCTAATCCTAGGTTGAGTAATTGAATCTCTTTCTAATTAACTCCCTAGGGTTGCATTAACTCGATCTATGGATCCCCTTATTAGGTTTCACCTTAATCCGAAAAAATCTTGTCACCCTATCTCTAGGCGTGCGACCAACTCCGCTTAATTATGACAAATGTACTCTTAGACAGGGTCTATTCCTCCTTTGAATAAGAGCTTAACTTGAATCAATATCTTGGAATATCAAAACAAGAATTAAGAACACATAATTAAGAACAAGTCAAATATTTATCATACAATTCAGATAATAATAACAAGATTTATCTTAGGTTTCATTTAGGGGTTTTAGTTCATAACTAAAAAGGTAAACATCTCAAAAGAATAATGAATACAAAACATAAAGAAAAATCCAAAACTCTTGAAGGGAAATTGAGGGGAGATCTTCAGTCTTGATGATGAATTTGGCTATTGAGATGGATCAATATGCTTTCCTTAAGCAATTCACTGCTTCCTTCCTATGTGTCCTTTTCCTCCTCTTCTTGGGTGTATTTATAGGCTTTAGAATGCCTAAGAACCCTCAAAATTGGCTTTTTCCGAACTGGACTAAACTTGGGCTCGGTAGGAACACGCCCGTGTGACATGGTCGTGTGTGATTGCTTAATGTCGTGGTCAAGCCTGTTAAATAGGCATGGGCATGTGGTCCACCTGTGTGAGTCATGCTTCGATTCTGCCAAATTGACATAGCCTTGTGGTCTACCCGTATGAGGAGGTCCAGGCCGTGTTGATTTCATACGTTGGCCTATTTTCTTCGTTTTTGGCCTATTTCTCGTTCTTTTCACTCTTTTATGCTCACCTAAGTATAAAACTTGAAATTAAGGCATTAGGAGCATCAAATTCACCAATTTTAAGGAAAAATCATCCATAAAATGTGCTACGCGTGGGATAAAAATATGTATGAATTACGGTTTATCAAAACTCTACCCCCTAAAAGAAATTTTGGCCTCGAAATTTACCTGATTAGAACAGATGAGGATACTATTGATGCAACGAGTCCTCAGGCTCCTACGTGACCTCCTCAGATGATTCTACCACAACACCTTCACTAATGGAATAAACTTTCTTCGAAGAACCTTTACATTGCGATCCAGAATCTAAACTGGCTCCTCTTTGGAGGTCAGATCTGGCCTAACCTCAATTTCCTCAACAGGGACAACATGGGATGGATCAAAACGGCACCACCTCAACATCGAGACGTGAAACACATCATGAATACAATCTATATAACATCCCAATTTTGGGCCTAGTCGGAACAATGGTTTCAGGACCACAAATTCGATGAGGAAAATTTTATTTTTATTATATTTTTATGGTCTACGATTTCACGGAATAATTTCGTGAAAATTTCGTTCAAAAATTTCGTGTGCACTAAATTTGGTCAAAAGGACTAAATTGTAAAAAGTGAAAAAGTTGAGTTCTACATGTTAGAGGTGTCTAATTGTTATGAGTTTTTAAATTAAAGGTCCTTAAATGGTAATTAGACCATTTTCAAGTTTTTGGACAAAAATAGACATGAAATGGGTGTAATAAAATATTTTTAGGTTAGGGGCATTTTGGTAATCTAATAATTAAAAGAATTAAAAAGCCATGGCTAGGGTTTGGTTCAAGCTTTCAAGCTCATTTTTAAGTGATCTCGAGCCCTGTTTTTAATGTTCTTTACATTTTTGAAACCCCGATGACTTGATCTACTCATTTCTACCATTATTTTGAACTAAGGTTTATGTTTAAAAATTTACCCCTGAGTGAAATGCTTAAATTTTGATGTCTAATGGTAGAAAATGAGTGTTGGGTGTTAAATAAATGACTTTTACTAAGCGATTTTCGATGAAAACGTCCGTAAGGACCGTTTTGTAAAAGTTGTAAAATTGATCACAAAAGGGTGATTTAGTGGAAATTGGAGGCTACCATAGTTATGAAAATGATTCAGCTAGGCTTAAAATGCAAGTAAATTGAATAAAAATCATTTTACGAGCATTGGGGAAAAAGCGCAACTATGTGAAAGTTTAGGGGTCAAAATGCAAATTTGTAAAAATATGATTTTTGGATTCATATGAATAATGTGACTAATTATTAGGCTAAATGTGATATTATAGATCAAGGAAATTGAGATTCGGGCTTAACTCGGGAAAATACAAGGTTATGGACTAAAATGGTAAATTGTCGTTTCTAGATCCGAGGTAAATTCGTGTGTTAATAATAATGCAATACCATGCATGAATTGTAATTCTCTATTGATATGGCATAAATTGTATGATTTAATATGTTTAAGAGAAGTTGATGAATGGTGTGTATGATATGGAAAATGTAATGCTTGTTGTGTCTTATGAAATTGAATGACAAATTATTGTCACATGAATTGAATGTTAAATTACTATTACATGGGTTGTATGAATTGCTACATGGTTGTACCTGATGATATTTCGACGAGTAAGTTCGAATAACTTAAAGTAAACCTCTAATATGCCTAAATGCATGTTTTATGAATGTGTGATGGTTGTATATAATCATGGCATGGAAATCCATGAAATGTGTTAGTAATAAATATGACAAAATGATAAATGTCTCGGTTGAATGAATAAGAGATATCTGATGGATACGCCATTCTTAATTGATACGAGATCCTACATGTGTTGCAGAAAAGGATTTAGCCCAGACGGGTAATCCGTTGATCTCAAATATAGAAAAGGATCTAGCCCAGACGGGTGTTCCTTGAGTTACCGAGCCTCCCAAAGAATATGTGTGCATTATGGATGTAGCCCGGATGGGTAATCCAATTAGGGTCTGAATTTAGCCTGGACTGGTAATTCAGATCCGAGCTCATTGAGGGTGTTTGTCGTCACAAGGGATTTAGCTTGGACTGGTAATCCCGACATCACTCTAAGAGTTTATATTTCAGGGGATTTAGCCTGGAGTGGTAATCCCACCGTAAGATGTGAGGTTCGTGGGAGTGCGTGCTTGAAAATGATCACTTGTATGATTTGACGGTAAATGGCTATCCATCGAGATTCTCGAGAAATTCAACAGGATAAAAATGAGAAATGAGAATGAAAATTCTTGAATTATTGAGCTCAACTAAGATTAATACTATGATGTTTTGTCATGACACTAATTTGATGGTTGAGTGCATGTGATAGGGAATTATCCTATACTTGGGATGTATGACTAAGTATGCCCATGAGAAATAATGACTTTTATATTGAGCTCCATGAAATGGTAAGTTCATGATTAGTTGGAATGATCTTATGATAGTGAACATTATATTGTACCAAAATAGAATTGGACAGCAGCATTAGTCCTACTTTGAAAATTCACCAAAAATAGTAGAAACCGATTTAGAGACTAAATTAAGCATTAAATGAAAACTTATTGAGTCTAGTTTTACATAGAAGAAACAGTACAAGCAAAAGAATTTAATATTTTGAGATATTTGAATTCTTGTGAGACAGAGTCAGAATGAGTTTGGAATCCCCTGTTGTGAATTTGGAAAATCACTAGAAATTGTACAAAAATAATTATAAGTTAGGAATCATATGAATAAAATCCTTGATGAGTATAATTTCAGGACAAATATACAGGAACATTATCCGAGTCTCGTACTTTTGATTTTTAGTAGATAGAGGTTGAAGCTGTTGGGTAGTGAAACAGGGGAGACTTAAAATAATAAACTGTACTTATTGGCTAGACAAAAAATTCTGAAAATTTTATGGTAGGAAGGAATATGAGTATAGTTTCTGGGAAAATTAACAGATCCTGATTTGGAGTCTTGTAACTCTAGATATAAATATTTAATGACTATGATTCAAGAAAACAATTTAGCTGGAATTTGAATAATAGAAAGAATATGAAAATAGCATGTTATCGCATTGCTTATTATTTTCTTGCGAGCTTACTAAGCGTAAAGCTTACTCCCTCCTTTTCATTTCTTTTAGTTTTGTTAGGTTAGCTCAGGGTTGGAGATCGTCGGAGGCAGCATCACACATCGAGCCATTATCCTTGGAGTATTGGCATGTGTATGTTAAATGTTTTCAAATGAGTGGCATGTATAGGGACTTAGTTTTTATATGATGGATGTTGTTGTGATTAGCCAAATGTATTGGCTTATATCCTTTTGTTGGTTATAGCCATGATATGTGGCTTATAATGATTTTGGCTTGTAAGCCTATTCGCCCATGGTATGTGTTAATGTCTTGTTATGTGGTATAAGTGATTAAATAGATGACAAGGTCAAATGTATGTGTGTGCATGTAAATGTGACAAAAAGTCTTGGAAATTAGCCTAAGTCGTGACCACACGGGTAGAGACATGGCCTTGTGTCTCAGCTGTGTGGAGGACATGGCCTCTAGCCATGGATGTGTGCCTTGGTCATGTGCCCTTAAACGGTTGCTGACGTCAAAAACAGAGAGTTACACGGGCTGAGGACACGGGCGTGTCCTAAGCCACACGGACGTGTGCGACCACACAGCCCAACCCACACGGGCGTGTGACTCTCCGAAGCTAAAAATTTTTTAAGTTGCCCAAAGATTTTCGAAAGTCTCGGTTCATTCCTAAACCACCCCGAGGTATGTTATAAGCTTCGAAGGCCTTTATAAGGGACGATATGCATGTGTTTGAAAAGTTTTAATTTTGGGTGAAATTTGGTGACCCGGTTTTGTATGATTGTGAATGTTTAAGTCCGGTAACGCCTCGAACCTTGCTTCGGAGTTGGATACGGGTGAGGGGTGTTATAGTCTAGCACAGTGGGTAGCTCCAACTGATAAGCAATTGATCCCACACGCTTCAGAATGTGATACGGCCCAATAAACCTAGGGCTCAGCTTGCCCTTACGACCGAACCTCAGAACTTTCTTCCACGGCGAGACCTTAAGAAACACAAAATCCCCTATAGAGTACTCAATATCACATCTCTTCAAATCCACATAAGATTTCTATCTGTCAGAAGTCACTTTTAGTCGATCTCGAATCAGTCGAACCTTATCTTCGGTTTCAGAAACCAACTCAGGACCCAAAACTCGTCGTTCTCCTAGCTCAATCCAACACAACGGAGTACGACACTTACGACCATACAAAGCCTCATAAGGTGTCATCTAAATTCTAGCTTGAAAACTATTATTATAGGTGAACTTAGCTAGCAGTAGATAGTCCTCCCAACAACCTCAAAAATCTATCACCCTCTCAGATTGACCATCCGTCTAAGGATAGAACGTAGTACTGAAGTCCAACCTTGAACCTAGAGCCTTGTGCAATTTCTTTCGAAATTGAGAAGAAAAACGAGGATCCCTGTTAGAAATGATTGACACTAGAACCCCATACAGTCAAACTATCTCGGAGATGTACAACTTCGCTAGCTTTTGAAGAGAAAAGTCTGTCCGAACCAGAATGAAGTGCGCAGACTTGGTCAATCGATCCACGATGACCCAAACATAATCCTTCTTAGTGGGTGTCAAGGGCAACCCACTGACGAAGTCCATAGTAACTCGTTTCCATTTCCATAAGGGAATCTTAATTGGTTGTAATAAACTCGAAGGCAACTGGTGCTCAGCCTTAACTTGCTAGCACATCAGACATCGTGCCAAAAAGTTAGTAACCTCATGCTTCAAACTCGACCACCAGTATAACTCACAAAGGTCACGATACATCTTATTATCACCAGGATGTATAACATAAGGGCTACTATGTGCCTCCCTCAGAACCGACTGCCTCAGATTCACATCGTACGGTGCACAAATCCGACCACGGAAACAGAGTACCTTATCATTATTCAGTCCAAAATCTAAAGTGTTGCACTCTCCACCTGACAGGATCGTAAACTCAGAGACTCATCCCCCAACTGGTTATCTCAAATCTGCTCAATCTAAGTCGGCTTAACTTGCAACTCGGCCAATAGACTCCCATCATCGAAAAGACTAAGGCAAGCTAACATCGCCCTCAAATTAGACATTGCTCTTCGGCTTGGAGCGTCGGCCACTTCAGTAGCCTTACCAGGATGGTACTCGATGGTACAATCATAATCCTTGTGCAGCTCAATCCAACTACCCTGTCTAAGGTTCAACTCCTTGTGAGTAACGAGATACTTGAGACTCTTGTGATCGGTGTAGATGATGCACTTCTCACCATACAGGTAATGTCTCCAAATTTTCAACGCAAAGACCACTGCAACCAACTCAAGATCATGCGTCGAATAGTTCCCCTCCTGTGCCTTAAGCTGACGGGACGCATAAGGCACAACCTTACCATCTTGCATCAGAATGCAATCCAAACCAACATGCGACGCATCACTGTACACTAAAAACTCCTTTCCAGATTTAGGTTGTATCAGAATAGGAGCCTAAGTTAGAACAGATTTGAGCTTCTCAAAGCTCGATTGCTGCGCATCATTCCAAAAAAATGGTACTCCTTTACGTAGAAGCTTAGTCAACGATGGAGCAATCAAAGAGAACCCTTTAACAAAATGCTGATAGTATCCCACCAAATCTAGAAGTAGTAGTATTGACGTAAGCCAAATATGCCTCGCACCCTTTCCGAACTAGTTTCTTAGCTGCCAGTGCTGAGATCACATTTGAAAAATAATCCCGACGCTCTCTGATTATAACCACCTCATCATCTTCCTTGGTTCTTAGAACTACCTTCTTAGTTGCACAATCTAGACTAACCCGGAGCTTAACCAACTAGTCTATTCCTAGAATTATATCGAACTCCCCAAATGGAAGCTCCATTAGATGCAATAAAAAAATAGTTCCTTGCACCACAAAGGGTACATCCTTATAAAGTTTACTAACCCGAATATATTGTCCCAACGGACTCAGTACAGCGACCTCCTTATAGTGCTCTCAACCGATAACCCCATATTTTCAAAAAAAGAGCAGGCTATATAGGGATGAGTAGATCCTATATCTATCAGAGTAAGATATGGTATATCAGAAATAAAGAATGTACCACTGATGATGTTAGGAGGATTTCTGTCCACTCGGCAATGAGTAGCATAAACCAAAGTACGCTGCCTCGCCTTGGTCTGACCAGCACCTCTGTTCGGGGCTCTCTATCCATGGCCCAAACAGTTACCACCCTTGGCTTGAACACAGCCCCTAGGTGGCTGCTGAACTATTCTCTGTGACTGAGCAGGACCCGATGCCAGAGCTTGTACCTGATCAGCCTTCAACGGACACTTCCGAATGGGTACTTAAGGGACCTACACCTCAAACAAGCTCCAATGCTCTTCCAACACTAGCCCGGATGGCACCTACCACAATCTGCACAAAGCATTATCCTAGTAGAAGAAATAGGGGGAACAAGGGGCCCCACTCTAATTGGCCCATCCAATCTAGCCTTTTTCTTAGGCCTCTGTATAGAACTCGAGAGCTCCGAATCTCTCTTGATCTTACCTCTTTCACAGTCTCTATTCTGGCGCTCCGCACGCTTAACATCCTTAGCGATCTTAGCTTTCTCCACCAGTATAGCAAACTCTCGCTCCCACTGTGGAGTAATCAGAACCCTCATATTATTCCTCAGCCTGTCCTCAAACCTAATACACCTCTCATACTTCGATGCCACCATACCTCGATCATAGCGGCTCAGCCTCAGAAATTCACCCTCGTACTCGGCCACAGATCGGTCACCTTGCTTGAGATTAAAAAACTCACGCCTACGAGCATCCACATAGCTTGCTCCCATATACTTGCTCTAAAAGGCTGTCTTAAAGAACTCTCAAGTCAAATGGTCAGACTGAGTGCCCTCATTAACTGTTAACCACCACTGATATGCTTCATCGCGAAGCAAGGAGACTGCACCCTTCAATTTCTGCTCAGGGGTACATTCCAGATCATCCATAATCCTCTCTGTGGCCTCCAACTAGTACTCAGCCACATTAGGGGCGACTCCTACAACACCCCTAAATAACTTAGCTCCACTGGACTAGAGTCGCTCAGTTATCGACCCTCGGCCCCTAGATCTAGAATTGGGCCCAACGACCCTCTCTAATATCCTCCCTTTTCTAATATCCTCAGCATGGATTGGGACAGTGCGTCATCTCCAGCCAATTGACTCTGAGACCTAGTCTTAGTAGTAGGTGACACAAGTGTCTCACTCGTGTCCAAATTCAGTATGCTGCCCAAAGATGATGACTCAGCTCGAACCCCTCTATGGCCTTTACCACGGCCTCGAGTACCCCATCCACAGATACCTCGTGCGGTCATGGTCTAATCGATATTTATTAATAGATGTTTTATGCATAAAGTATCAGAAATTCAAAGTTGCTTTTGAGATTTTTAGTCTCAATCAGTTTAAGAGTTTACTAACTATAGTGTTTTTAGAACAGCTTAACTAAATACAAAAAAACTTATAGGATTGGCACTGGAGACTCGGTGTACCACATTCTCAATCAAAATATTTTAAACCATTTGTAAACTAAATCTTTAAAAACCAAATTTTAAAACCCAAAATCTACAGCTTAATTTTACAACCTGGCTCTGATACCACTAAATGTAACACCCAGACCCGGCCTAAATGTTATGGTCGAATCCGGAAGTGTCATATGAATTGAGTTGAAAAACCTTTGCCGTTAAAGTAAAAATCCTTTCCAATTTGTGTAACCTTTATCACCGTTATTAATTTCAAAACTTTCTCTCATTTAATTATCTAACGATAGAACGTATTTCATAGTGGAAGCTTTAAAATTCGTTGTTTTTAGAAAACTGTTCAAGATTTAAGAAAAACCATGCTTTTGATAAAATCCAAGTTAAAAGGTGTTTTGCAGTTATTAAATTATAAAATTATAGTCTAACCCAATTTAAAATAAAACAGTCCATAAAGTCCAATTTACATAAGACAAACCCAGAATAAACCAGAACATATAGATTCGTTAAAACTTAAACCTGCCCGAACATGTGGTCACCGATAGACTCCGCAGCTCCGATCCGCCTAAGATTATGGGTTTCCTATACAGACAAATAGAAAATGGGTGAGTTTACGTAAACTCAGTGTGTAACCCCATAAAATTAAGTATACACAAATACAGAATAATAGATATCAGTCAGATATAATCTTGGGCCTAAGCCCATTAAAGATTCGGATGCAGATTTGGGCCTTAGCCTATCTTAGATACAGATATAGATAGGTAGTCAGAAATAGAAATTAGGATCCTACCCCCAGCCTCTACACACCATCTCCGACCATCCCTACACACCATGTGGGGTTTAAAACACCCACCCAGCCCTACACACCATGTTGTACCAAATGTGGCACATATCAGATATAATGTAGCTGTGCTGCCAGGTATTAGGCATAATCTGCCTTTCAGAACACTTCCTCCAAAATATATATCATCCCACCCCAATCACAGTATCAAATCATACAAACAGAATTAACAAACAAATCATACCTAACATGCTTATATAAACAGATACAGATATACAATTATAGGCATACTCCTAATCATATCACAGTCGAACACATCGCGATTTTAGGGTTAGATAGCGCTTACTGACCCTACGGTAGGCCCACAGTCGATTGGGATGACCTGTGCGACCCTACGAAAAATTTCAGTATAATGGGTCCATACACCCGTATGGCCCGCCCGTGTGGGCCTACATGCTTGTGTGGCCCACACACCCAGATTGTCCTTGCCGTGTGGATCACACGGCCTACCCCAAACAATACATGCTCATATGGGGTGCCAGTATGGCCCACACGCCCAATTTAGCGTAGCCTGTGTGGTCCACATGGCCACACCCTGGCCATCACATGGCCGTGTCTTGTGCATAGCCTGGCCTTCGTCGATCACATGGCCGTGTTGTCGCACATGGCATACTACACGGCCTACTACACAGCCATGTGGCGTCGACAATGAGGTTTTTGACTTTTGTCGAAAACTCGTTTCCTTGTGTTTCGGATATACACCTTGTATGTTTTTGCTGCGAACACACTCCCGAGACCACCAGTACCTAAAAACGCGAAATTAACACCACAATCAGTAACAATATTACGAAACTCCAACAGAACCTATCTGAATCGAAACCTTAGAACAACTTTTCACGAACTTAACGACGTCGAACGGTGATTTCTAGCACGAACTAAACTACTGTAGCGAAATCTCCAGCTTCCCGGTCTTCTCCTACGCAGCACACTCACTGAGATTCACTCTGAAACCACAACCTTGATATACACACAAAAGATCGAAACCAAAAAAGGCACCCTATCACTTTCCGACACGAAAGAGACACCATCGCATAATCAAGTCCCAACAACACAACCAAACAAAAGATTGATTCAAATGGAAGAAACCGCAATGGGAAATCACAAGAAGAGGAGAAACAAAACATTAGGTAGGAAAGCAGAATTTTCAAAAAGAAAGAAAGAAAGAAAATAAAATAAAATAAATGAGATAAAATCGACTCCCCACTAGATCATAATCCCTTATTTTCTCCCCTTAATCCCACTACTCATAACTCCCTCAGACTTTAATTTCCACTAAAACTCTTGCACAGAAATGAAAAAAAAAAAACCCAACCTTGCACAAGGATTCAAACACAAGACCTTCAACAAACTAACACTCAACTCAACCACCAAACCAGCAGGCCCATTCTAATATGATTTTGCCCATAATTAAATACAAGTCCACTCCCCAAACACAAGGCTTAGATCAGAAAAATATCAAAATTTGCCCAAGCTAGGGCTTGAACTTGGGACCTCACACACACACCCAGAAAACTTAAACACTGAAGTAGGTACACAGTTGTGTCACATTTTCACAAAAGCTGAAATAAGAATTTTTGGGGCTTTACATAGGCTAGATATCTTGGTTTTTTTATAAGAACCAAACTTTAACAAATCAAAGTAGAAGGACTAATTTCTTAATTTTAGTACAGTAGAGAGATGAAATTCATAATTAAACCTTGTTTATTTAGTTATGCTCCCAATCCATGTAATCTTGGCACATTTAACATTCAATCCCTCTACTTTTGATTTTAGAAATTTAGCCCATCTACTCTTTTGATTTAATAATTGAGTTTAATTGATAAAACTATTAAAGGACTTTTTCTACATTGGATTAAGAGGCATTATTAAAATAAAAATATTTACTCATATGGCTAATTAAAATTGAGTGGATGCCTCCCCGCCCATGAGAATGGAACACATTTCATGGGTAGTCGTTTACCTCTTTGGAGAGCAGTCGCGGCGAGGGGATTAGTCACTGCTACCATCGATGGACACCCTGGTTTAAAGAAAAAAAATTGAGTGAATTCAATAAAACCAAAAATAAAATTATTGACTTTATTTAGCTTCTCTAAGCTATTGCTAATGAACCTTATAGTCTTAGTTTATAACTTCATATACAAAATTTTTATTTCCTTATTTAGCCTTTCGCATGTGTAATATTGGCCATATGAGATTTTAAATAAAAATCCACATAATATAATTTAATATAAGTTTTTTAATGATGTAATCAATTGGACGTCAATTATTAAATCAAAAGCATAGAGAGACTAAATTCCTAAGATTAAATATAAAGAGATTAAATTTCAAATGTGCGAAGAGTACAAAAATTGAAAGCATAATTAGAACAATTTAGATTCATGCTTCTTTATCATTGTATATTGAAATTAGTTCAATTTTATCCTCAATAATACATTATAATTTTATCATAAATAAAAGACATTAAATATTGGGGAAAGAGAAACTATCATTGTATTTGATATATTTCAAAGAGATATGGCATATTTAAATTTGATTTAACATATATATATGACACATATTCATGTAGTAATTTTTAAATATATGTTCTTTTGCAATGAGGCATGGTTTTTCTTTTTTCCCAACCCTTTTCTCCTAAACCTACAAATTGTAGAGCAAAAATCATCAATACTGAAATAAGACAACATTTGGAAGAAAACCCTCTAGATTTGAGGCCATGTGGCTCTCAAATCATCAATTCAAACAAAGTCTAAAGACAATTTGGGATACTAAAGTTTATGTCACTCATGCTTTTCAAGCTTTCTCTAAGATTGGGCAAAGCAAATCTGTTTTACTCAATTGGAACAGAGTTTACTTTAGTGAACTGAAAAAGAGAAAGATAGAGCTAAAGAAATTGTTAGAAGACATAAAAAATAACATAAAATTTCCTAGCAACTAAATGTGAGATTTCTTGGAGATGAACTTGAGCAATTGTTGGAGCATAATTAATTACACTAGCAACTAAAAGCTAGAGCTGATTGACTGAAAAAGGTGAATGTAATAGCAAATATTTGCATACTCGAGTTCATAAAAGGAGGCTTAATAATAAGATTTATTTCTTAAAAATGAATCAATCATTGATATTAAATTAAACTTCATACTTACCAAAAAAAAACCTTTTTAAGACACTTTAAAAGAATTTATGAAAAGGTTGATAGTAATAGTAAAGAAGATATCGTAGCCTATTTGAACTCACTGGACCTTCCAAGACTAATTGAAGATTATCAAATTAGGCTTAATAGTATCTTCATTGATGTTGAAATGAAGTAAGACTTGTTTTCAATGGGGACTCTTAAAGCCCCTAGACCTTATAGGAAGCTAGCTATTTTTATCCAAGCTAATTGAGGCATAATTGGTTCAATTATCATTATTATGGTAAAGAAATTTTTGAATAAAGTCTTTCTGCTTACGAAGATCAATAAAAATTTTATTGTCTTGATCCTTGAAAAAGCTATGCCAGAAAATGTCAAAGACTTTTGACCTATAAGACTGTGTAATATTTCCAAAATGCATTTTTCTAAAAAAGAAAGAAGTTAGGGAACAATGTGATCATTGGTTCTAAGCTCCTTAAACATATACAAAAGAAGTAGGGTATGAGAATCCTTGGAGGCATCAAGCTGGATATGAATGAGGCCTTTAACAAATTGAGTTGGATTTTTATGGAATGTGTGATGGAATTTGTACATTTCACTGGCTGATGGAATAAAAGGGTTCATGATTGCATACTATTATTAGTTCTCAAGTTTTTGTCAATGATGACTTATTGGAATCCTTTTATCTTTTAAAAGGATTGGAGAAAGGAGATCCCTTATCCCCTTAAATGCATTTTCATCTTATGCCACAATGTTCTCTCTATTGCCCTTCAAAAGCTAAGGAGAGGAACCAAATAAAAAGAATCAAATTCAGTAGGATAAGTGTGTTACTCTCCCATCTAACTTTTGCAGCTGACAAATTCATCCTTTTTCTAAGGCAAGCATTGAGGAGTGTGGAGTAATCAAGTCTATTATGAAATAATATTGCAACTTCTCTTGTCAACTTGTTAATGTTGAGAAATCTAAATTCACAATATGCACTAATTGCCATCCAAGATTTATGAGAATTTTCAAAAAAAATATTTTCTGTAAAAATTGAAATTAAGCCTAAAAGATATCTTGGCTTCAAATTAAAGCATTTGTCAAATAAAAATGTCCTTTTTCTAACCTGTCTTGGAGAAATCTCAAGCTAAACTTTAAAACTGGAGGGCAAAACTATTATCGCCAAGAAATATATTATCTCTAAATAAATCAAACTTATATAATCTCGTTGGATTTTGTATGTCTTATTTCAAGACACATCAACACTTTTGCCTCTTCTTAGATAGACTTACTATAAATTTATGGTGGAAACATAAAGTTGATGAAAGGAATATTCATTTTGCTTGTTGGGATACGTAATGTTCACTAGAAAACTAAGGTGGTGTGGAAATTAGAAAAATAAAGGACTTTAATCATGCCCTAGTTGCATTATTGTCTCTTAGAAAAAGAGAAAGTCCTCTCTTTAGTGACACTATTGTTATGTAACACCCCTTACCCAGCCCGGTCACCAAAACTGAGTAAAAAGATGCTACAGCTAAACTTAACAAATCAAGAAATACCTTATTAAACAAAAACTCTATTATTCAAAAAGTAAAACACACATAATCGAACATATTAAGAATTTAAACTATATAATGACCTAGTTGCAAAATAGGATTGATTTACAATTTTTTTAAGTTTTAAAGTGACTACTGAAAATCTATAGTAGGTGTCGATACTAAATCGATACTAAATCGATACTAAATCGATACTTTTTTTGAAAATAGATATCAAAATTGGATTTTGTTTTCTTTGCTAAACAATGGTATCGACAATTATTTTAGAATACCAATATGTTATGAAAAAGTATCGATATTCAAATAAAAATAGATACAATTTCGACATTCTGTTTATTTTAAAATTGTTTATATGGTTAAGTATCGATAGCAAATGCAAAAGTATCGATACTTAGGTTCAAAATGGTAAAATCTCATCTTTAAAAGTTCCTTTCATGCCAAATTTTTCCTAGCACACAAAAGACATTATTATTACCTAATCAAACACATAAAAATCTAACCAATATGCCTTCATTAACAACACAATTCAATATCCAAATCAAAATCACAAATACTTAAAACATCTCATGCCAAATCTACCATTAGAAATTCAATTCATTGAAGTCTAATTCTATCATATTCAGCCATTCACAAATAGCAATGTACAAAATAACCAAAACTCATACTTATGAACTTTTACAACCAAAACCCAAGGCATATACATATATACATATGATCCAAAATCTAACTAAGACATCATCATTCAAGTATGATAAAAACCACAAGTGAGAAGCAAGTATAAGATTTATAATCACCTATTACATTTCATGCTATCAAGTTAAATTAACCACATAACAATGTCAATATCACATTCAAATCTCTAAACCAAACTATGATTAACCACATTATTAGCCACAAACAAACAACTCATAAACAAGTACAAAATATGCTACTTATAACGAACACTTATATACAAATTACAAGATACTCATATTACATGCCACATATTCCAAAGTAAACGTTTCCAAAGTCGGCCGAAGATAGTCTGATAGTGTGATCTTCCACTTGATTCGATTTACCGGTTCCATAAAAAAGATCTAAAAAAAATTAGGAAAACAACACGAGTAAGCTTTTGAGCTTAGTAAGTTCACAGGTTGAAACGTTACAACTTACTGTATAACCATAATTTTTAATTAACAAAATTTAGCTAAACCCTATCAATCATAGCAATTCAATAGGTGAGTTTCATAAATACAAGTAATTTAATCACCTCATTTATACAATATCAACCATTATAAGTCATGATAAAATATCGAAAACCATAAACACATGTAAAAGTCTTTCACAAGAAATCATAACTAAATATCAGTTACCTATCATCATTAAATCATTTAACCATTAAAAAATTTGGCTCGATGAACGGTATAACAGATATGAATACACAGTTATCTATTTAGAACACATAGAACGCTCAAATGAGCCAAACCCACCGAGAACACACCTGGGCACCAAAGGCCCAACCCGTAGGCTAACATCCTTCAGAAACACACCTAGGCACCAAGTGCCAAGCCCGAAGGCTTTACATTTGCCCCCCGTAACACACCAGGATCACTGTAAACATAACACAATAGTCCGTAAGAAATGATGGACTTCGGTATATTATGTGGATAGTAATAACTCAAAAATCATCATCTCATCATAAGTCAATCCCGTACCATGCCCAATATAACCTATTGGCACACCAATTGTATATTATCCTATGTTCATCTGGGCTCAATACAGGTAATCGTATAACATTTTACAATTCAATTCATTCTTCTCACTTTGTACCAATTTATAACAATTCAATTACATTTATATATTTATTAGCATACCACAACTCAGAAATCAATATAATATAAAAATTATTCTAATTTAAATCGTACGAACTTACCAGGGCTAAACAACAAAGATTGTAATGTTAGAGGCTGATCAACAATTTTGCTTTTTTCGTAATTATCTACTGGCTTTTAATCTAATCAGTAATTTATTTTAATTATCAGCCCAAATAATTATAAATAATTCATTTAATGGACATGACTTCTTTATTGACATTTTTCACAATTTCCTTAAACTTTTACATTTTATTCAATTTAGTCCCTAAACCCGAAACTCCAAATTTAACAATTTTTTTTCAAACACCCATGCTAGCTTATTCCCATACTAGAACAGTAATATTTATTCAAAAATAACAAAAATTCCATGTCAATTTTAATATTTTATCAAATTAGTCCTTTAACTAAAACTAACTAAAATAGCTTTACAAAGCAATCCTGAACCACAATCAAGATCACAAATTCTTCATCTAACATAAAGAACAACTAAAATTCAATAATGGTAAAATACAAAATCTTTAACAGTTTGAAAACAGAGGTACGAATTAACTGGACCTAATTGCAATGATCTCAAAAACATAAAAATTACAAGAAATGGGTGAAAAATGGCTTACCATGCAAATAAATTAGTTTGACTGAACCTTATAAGGTAACAAAAATTGTGGTTCAGCTATGGGATGAAAAAAAATGAAGTATTTTTCTTTACTTTTTGTTTTATTATTATTTTTTCATCATAATACTTATTAATTAAACTAAATATAAAACATATAAAATATAATAAATCTTAATGTTCAACATCCACACTAATTAAAATTGTCCTATTTGCCATATAAGTCCCTCCTCATTCATTAACTTAACCATTAAATCATTGAAAGTCAATAACAATGAAGTTTTTCATCTTTTATAATTTAGTTATTTTTCTTTAATTAACTATCTAAACCATAAAATTTCTGATCCAAACCTTCACATATCAATATAATAACTATGTAAATATTTAATAAAAATATCTACAAGCTCAGTTTACAAATGAGATTTTGATATCTCATTTTCTGAAACCACTTGACTTTCGGGACAACCACTTATACTTAACTATTTTTTCATTTAATTAAAATTCATCAAATAAATAAATTTAATTCAAAATTATAATTCACTCCTATAATTTAAATACTAATATTACGAATTTACTCTTCGGATTTTTTGTCCCAAAAGAATTATTTCTGAAACTCTCCCCCTTTAGAAACTTTTGTCCTCAAAATTTCTTACCTAAAAATAGATTTGGGCACTTTGATTTCATAGATTCTTCTGTTTCCCATGTAGCTTCTTGAACTCTGTGTCGATGGCATAACACTTTAACCAATGAAACAAGTTTATTTCTTAATTCTTTCACTTGGTGAGCTAAAATTCTAACTGGTTTTTTTGTTGTAAGTCAAATCGGGTTGTAATTCAATTTCGTCCATAGACAACACATGTGACAGATTAGAATGATAGCGTAGAAGCATCGAAACGTGAAAAAATTGTGGATTTTATGAATTTTCGAAGGAAATGCCAAAGAATATGCCATGGCTCCGATTCTTTTTGAAATCTCATATGATCTAATGAACCTTGGACTGAGCTTTTCTTTTCTATCAAAATGCAACACCTTTCTCCAAGGTGAGACTTTGAGAAACACTTTCTCACCAATCGAAAAATTATATATCTTTACATTTCTAATAAGCATAAGATTTCTGATGGTCTAAAATAGTTTTTAATTGATCTCAAATAAATAGAACCTTTTCTTTTGTTTCAAATAACAAGTCAAGTTTCGACCAGTACAAAGAAATTTTGTATTTACATTTGCATAAGGTCACATAGTGTCATTCTATTACTTCATTGTTAACAATTATCAGAAGTAGTATTAAGTCTGATAGAACTAACCATTTCCCTACAAACTCTGAAATTTCTCGACACACATTAGCAGTTTCGAAAACACATACTCATGTAGTTATCCTTACTGAATACTAATGTTTGATCATTTTCAACAAATTTTTATTGTGTTAACTATTTCAAATCATAAATACTCCATTCTTGAATTCCCTTGATGATAATCGATGATCAAATAACAATTTTTTTATTCTAAGTATTTAAGCTTTCTTAGATTCAATTTTGGAGTTTCTGTTAACATAGATTTCACCTATTTAAAACTCTGTCGATATAAATTGACATTAATCTACAATAACCTCATTAATGGTAGAGCCATCATCAGAATGCCTAAACAAATCATCTTTCAAAATTAGAATTCATATTTTGCTGGTCTTCATATACACTAGTTTCTCTTGTAAGATCTATAGCATTGTGTTTCATTGCTAACCATGTTCAAGTTCATTCCTCACATAAATTGAATATCTTCCATCACATAGCCACAACTCTGATCAGATACAACTAGAAACTTTTGTCTATTAAATATATAAAGTGACTAAGCAATTGATATTTCAAGCGATGTTATCAAAATATCACATTGTTTAAATCAAGTCTGGAAAGAAATCTTCAGTACATCTGACTCATAAATAAAAGTTAACAACAATCTAATCGAAAGTGAAAACTCAAAATATGGTATTTCTCTTAACAAAACAAACAACTCAAATATATAAAATAACAAATATTGGTTCTTCATGTTGTCTCTGATATGCTATCTGTAATCATTATACGATTTCATAATATTGTCTTTCTTTTTCATAAACACAGTATCATCTTCCCAGATTACACACTCAGTTAACCACCTCTTTTTAAAAAATAACTACTTCAGCAATGCCTGTAGTTCTTATAATTCTGATAGCACTATTCTATATAAGACAATAAAGATCAAAACATTTTTTAATATCATGTCAATTACAATCTCATCTTCTCATACGGGTGATAATCCATATAGTTCTTTTAGAAATATATCAATAAATTCTTTAATCATCTGTACCTAAATAATCCTCAATTCTGACATTCAGATATCTAAGATACAAACAAGATACAATTCATCATCATGCAAAGTCAATTAGCCCATACTCAGTATTACCTCAAACTCGTGAAATAATAATAACACTAGTTCATCAAGAAAAATTCACAACTCTAAATTCTCAGTGGACATTTTATACAAACCAAATTAACTATGACATTCTGATCTAATAGTTTAGTTACTTTATCATCAAATTTAGTATGTATTACTGGTATGCTCTTTTCAGATGGTAAAGTAGTTCAAAAGTAAGAATGAATCGACCCAAAGTTTATTAATGCATATACATTAACATCAAAGAGAGTAAAAGTATTGGTTATAACATCTAGGGTAGAAGTTTCTTCTATAACTTGAATCGCCTGAGTTCCCACATCCTAGTATCAGATCTACTTGTTATATTTTGTTCCACCACGAATAGTTCTAGCATTACTTGTCTATCTTGGTTGTTTGCCTACTTGAAAAATAGACATCTATCTAACAAATTGATTTACAAAAATGCCTAACTTCTTTGATCAGTACCTCGTAAAAAGTTCGGTAGATACACATCGAAAACAAACTTGACTCGTAACTCGACGCACATCCCTGAAGAACTTTCCACAGTGGTCATAAAAAAAATTATAATCATTACGAACACTGTCAATATTGACTACCGGTGTCTATTGGAGTCTTGAATCTTTCTATCTCGACTTATTTCTTCATGTGATCCAAAGAATATGACATTGTGGCTAAAAATATCTTGATTTCTTTGAGACTAAAGCTAAAGAAACCTTAGATACATTTATTTTACTATAGTCACGCAATTTTATTTTAGTCTTTTTCTAACTATTAGAAATCTCTTCTATTTATTGCGCTCAACCAGACAAAACCATGAATTCCTATATTTCCATCGCTTCAGTCAACATTTCAATTTGATCAATTAGTTCATCTTCAAAACGAAAGCACCTATTTTTTTAGTCGATACAATCTCACGATTATATTAACTAAGCTGAACAGACTCTCATTCATTTTCTAATATAGACTTGTTTTCCTATTTCAGCTTGAGAAACTCTTTCTTTTCTAATCCAAGTACCATTTATTGACATATTTCTTTTTGAACTTAGATCTAAAAAAATTCCAATTAATCTGGTCTCTCAGTACAACCATTTTTAATGCCGACCACCAGTTACAAACCTTATCTTTTAGCAAAGACACGTCACATATAAGATAATCATCAAGGAAACATGCCAAATTTTGTCGAAAACTAGTTGAATATTTTCAAGCCAGTTTTCAATCCTAGTTAGACCATCATCTGTTTTACCTCTGAATTATTCAGCACCATACTTTCTAATTTTGTCAATCGAGGGTCATCAAACTTTTTTAATTGGTTAAGAATACGGAGGTGCCACAGGAGACACAACAGGGGTAGGTTGTAGAGTCGCAAGATTGACTCATATGAATTTCTTGAACCACCAATCCATTAGATCAAAAAAGACATTTTTTTACTTCACTAACGCAAATTTGCATAACCAGTAAAATATGACTTACTTCTGATTCGAAAGTGGACACATTATTATTTACTGCATCAATGTCGGCATGATCAGATTCTACTGGCATTCTTTAAACCCATAAGAAAACAGAGGTTAGATCGGATCAAATAACATCACACTCTTGCAGGTTTATTTGGCATGTAATTTTTAGACTCCAAACATACTATGTTTAGTCTGAGAATAAAATAAACCATATCTCTGATACCATTAAATGTAACACCCTTTACCTAACCCACTCACCAGATCTGAGTAAAGAGATGCCACAACTAAATTTAATAAATCAAGAAATACCTTATTAAACAAAAACGCTATTATTCATAAAGGAAAACACACATAATTGATCATATTAAGAATTTGAACTCTTCAAGGACCTAGTTGCAAAATCCAAGCTCAAAATAGGACTGATTTGAAAAAAAATTAAAGTTTTAAAGTGACTAGTGAAAATCTATAGTAGGCATCGATACTAAATCAATGTTTTTTTTTTTGAAAATCGATACTAAAATTGAATATTGTTTTCTTTGCAAAATAATGGTATCGATAATTATTTTAGGGTATCAATATTTTATAAAAAAGTTTCGATACTCAAATAAAAATCGATACAATTTTGGCATTCTGTTTGTTTTAAAAAAGTTAATATGGTTATGTATCGATACCAAATGCCAAAGTATCGATACCTAGGTTCAAAATGGTAAAATCTCATCTTTAAAAGTTCCTTTCCTACCAACTTTTTCCTATCACACAAAAGACATTATTTTTTCCTAATCAAACACATAAAAATCTAACCAATGTATCCTTATTGACACCATAATTCAATATCCAAATCCAAATTACAAATACTTATAACATCTCATGCCAAATCTATCATTAGAAATTCAATTCATTCAAGTCTAATTCTATCATATTTTAGCCATTCACAAATAGCAATGTACAAAATAACCAAAACTCAAACTTATGAACTTTTACAACCAAAACCAAGGCATATACATCTATACATATGATCCAAAATCTAACTAAGACATCATCATTCAAGCATGAGAAAAATAATAAGTGACAAGCAAGAATAACATTTATAATCACCTATTACTTTTCAGGCCATCAAGTTAAATTCACCACATATCAATTTCAATATCACATTTAAATCTCTACATCAAGCTATGATCAACCACATTATTACCACAAATAATCAACTAATAAATAAATACAAAATATGCTACTTATAATGAACCCTTATATAAAAATTACAAGATACTCCTATTACATGCCACATATTCCAAAGTAAACATTTTCAAAGTCTACTGAAGATAGCTAAATAGTGTGATCTTCCACTTGATTTGATTACCTAGTTCTATAAAACAAGATCTATAAGAAATCAGGAAAACAACAAAAGTAAGCTGTTATGCGCGGAGTAAGTTCATAGGTTGAAATGTTACAACTAACCGTATAACCACGGTTTTATAATTAACAAAATCAAAAGCTAACATTAATCCTGTCAATCCCAACCATTCAACAGGTGATTTTCATAAATACAAGTCATTTAATCACCTTATTTATACAGTATCATCCATTATCAAGTCACGATAAGATATCGAAAACCATAAACACATGTACAAATCTTTCACAAGAAATCATAACTAAATATTAGTTACATATCATCATTAAATCATTGAACCATTAAAAAATTTGGTACGATGAATGATATAACAGATACGGATACATGGTTATCTATCCAGAACACATCAAAATAATCAAATGAGCCAAACCCATTGAGAACACATCTAGGCACCAAGTGTTTAGCCCGTAGGCTAACATCCTTTCGGAACACACTTTGGCACCAAGTGCCAAGCCCGAAGGTTTTACATCCGCCCCCGGTAACATACTAGATTCACTGTAAATATAACATGGTAGTCTACAACAAATGTTGGTATTCGGTATATTTAGTGGATAGTAACAAGTCAATAATCATCATCTCATTACAAGTCAATCCCATAGGTGTGCAATATAACCTATTGGCATGCCAATTGTATTCTATCTTATGTTCATTCAAGCTCAATACAGGTAATTATAAACTGAAAAATATATAGGAATTTTCCTATATAATTCGTCACCTTTTTACTTAAATTTGTTGTTAAAACTAAGTAATTTCTTAATAAATTAAGGAAATATATGAAAATATGAAATTGGGACATAGAAATTATTAAAATATGATTTTATGCTTTATTATATAGTTTTCATGCAAAAAATGGCTTCTTTTATATTAATTTGAGCATATTATATTTTCAAGCTATAAAGTGGGCTATGCATGATTAAATTAAATAACAAAATATAAAGTTATATTTAATAATTTATTTTAATATGTTTCATTAATAAATTGGGTTTTAATTAAGTAAATTGATTAATTAAAATGGTTAAATTATATTCTTTGTTCCTCTAAATTATCTATTATTTTTAGACAAGTTTGAGAGCTTTATTTTGATTACAAAACCATCCAAACGGAGGACTAAGTCAACCCAAAATTCAGCTGCATATGGATGTTCATAAATCAAATTTTGGTTTAATTGCACAAGGCCCTTGAAGGGTTAAAGAAATCGAATATTTACCCAGAGATTTGCAATTGACCGAGTCTTGATCTTGATGATGTTGTGGCACTTAAATCAAGCAAAAATCATTCACATTTCCACAAATCATGGCCAGCCACTCTTGGAGGAATTCTCAAAAGATGGACACTCCTATTTTTAGCAAACTAGCTCCATTGCCTCTCCTATAAATAAGACCCCATTTCTCACTTTTCTAATCATCCCTCACTCATTCATTATTCTCTCCTCTCTCAACTCTCTTAGCCCTCACGCCTATCATCATCTTTGCATAAAGATTTTGAGCAAGTTAGCCTCTTAAAGAGCCCTTGGTCAGCCACCTTGGAGAGCCATCAGCAAAGGAGCAAAGTGAAGGAACGAATGATCCCTCGCCAGTCAGAGTTTTGGGTGACAACCACTTTGATTTGGGTTTAATCTTTCTTTTCTTTAACTTAATTCAAGAATGTTTGTTGTGTGTTTACTGTTCTTGTTTACAACAATGATGGCTTAATTTTATTTAAGCTAGGAATGATTATTTTGGTTGAATAATATTTATTTGATTTATGCTTGTAATATTTGTGCCTCAGTCAATCATGTTTTCAATTAAAATCAAGTCTGTATTTCGTTCATACGTGATTGAAATGCACTTGAATTAGTTGAGCGATCCTAACCAGACGACGGCTAATGGACACATAATTGAAATGTGCATGTTCAATTTAGATCCTAACACGATTAAATTGCAGGTTGCATAACAACCCTAATCAGGCTATGTTATCTACATAGTTTTTAAATTTGTGTGATTAAACTATTTCAAACCTAACACGTCCCTGTTACCTCACACGAATACTAAGAAACCCTTAGTAAATAAGGATCAGTAAAATGCGTATTACTAAGTAAAGGATTCTGAAAGGACCTAATGTGGTTTCCAAACTCATGAAAGATCGAGTTGCCATAGAATATTTTTCCGAATATTGATAAGCATGTTGATAATAATTTGAGTTTAATTAAAGTAACTGTCCTAGCTTATTTATCTTATAATTGTTGCTTATTGTGTTAATTCTTCTAAAATCTATTTCATTCTTATAGTTTGCATACTTAGGATAAATTACATTAGGGATCATTGCATTTAGTTTCACATACTTAATTTTTCATCACGTCTCAATTATATTGTTTTTATTTATCAAATTGTTAATATAATTTTACAAATTAATTAGCTTAGCACAAATACAATCCCTGTGGAGACGATAACTTGATACTTACTTATTAGTTGATAACGACTGTGTATACTTGCACAAACCCGAGGGTTACAAGTTTTTGGCGCCGTTGCCGGGGATTGTCAACTGTTGCCATAGTCATTTTATGTGAAATTATTTTTTTTTAATTACTAACTTATTCTTTTTAATTTTGTGATTTTCTTTTTAGGGGTTTATAAGCATAAATTGGATTATCGATTTACTTTTAGTTGACCCTGAAATTGAGTGAACTTTTAGACAAAGAAGACGTGAACGAACAGCTCAAAGACAAGTCAAGATGGACCTTGGAAATCAGAATCAAGACCAAGGTAATGAACTTGATCATGTATGAAATCCCATCCTCATTGTCGATGATAGGGATTGATGCATCAGACAATATGTTGTGCCGCTTTTCAATGAGTTGAATCCAGGAATTAAAAGGCCAGATATTGAGGCAACCTAATTCGAATTGAAACCAGTGATGTTTCAAATGCTACAACCAGTGGGCCAATTTAGTGGTATGCCCACGGAAGATCCACATCCCCACCTTCGATTGTTTATGGAGGCGAGTGATTCATTCAAGATAGTCCATGTGACTGGAGGTGCACTGAGGTTGAAGTTGTTTTCATACTTGTTGCAATATCGAGTACGAGCATGGCTCAATTCATTGCCACCAAGTTCCATATCTACATGGACAGAATTAGTAGAGAGATTTTTGGTTAAGTATTTCCCACCTAGCAAGAATGCTAAGTTGAGGAACGAGATCACAACTTTCCAACAATTGGATGATGAGTTTTTGTATGAGGCTTGGGAGCGGTTCAAGGAGTTACTTCGTAAGTTTCCTCATCATGGGATTCCTCATTGCATCTAGTTGGAGACATTCTATAATGGTCTCAATGCACATACAAGAGTGATGGTAGATGCTTCTGCGAATGGTGCAATTTTGTCTAAGTCTTATAATGAGGCTTATGAGATCATCGAGATGATCGTAAGCAATAACTATCAATTGCAAACAAATCAAACAACTTTAGGAAGATGTTTACCTAGAGTTCATAAAGTTGATGCTCTCACTTCGTTATCAGCTCAGGTATCGTCTATTTCCTCTATGTTAATACAGTTTACCACTAATAGTGTTAATAATTTTTTAGCTCAGCCACCAAGTCCGTTTGAAGTAGTTTCCTATGTGTACTATGGGGAAGGTCATTCTTTCGAGAATTTCCCATTGAATCTGGAGTCAGTTTACTATGTGGGGAACCAACATCAAAATAGGAGTAGACAAGGATCCTAGTCCAACTTCTATAATCTTTCATGGCATAATCATCCAAACTTTTCTTGGAGCAACCAATGAAATGGATCAAACAACAACTTTATGCAGCATAGACCCAACCAATCTCAAGGCTTTAATCAGCAAGCTCCGAAACCACCTCAAGCTAAGGCATCAAATAGTTTGGAGAACTTGTTGAAAGCGTACATGGCAAAGAATGACACTTTGATCCAGAGTCAAGCAGCAACACTGAAAAATTTGGAAAACCAAATGGGTCTGTTAGTTACGGAGCTTCTTAATAGACCGCAAGGAACCTTGCTGAGCAATACTGAGAATCCAAGAAACTTAGGTAAAGAACATATCAAGGTAGTGACATTGCGAAGTGGTAAAATTTTGGAACCCTGATTGATTGACGTCGAAGACGAGCCTGTTGAAAAGGCGGGAAGTCAACCAGCTATTGAAATTCCTACACCAAAGGAATCAGATTCTGCTAAGACTGACAAGGTAAATCCTAAATTAGTGAATTCAGATGCTTTAACATCTTCCTTGGATGCAGATTTACCTACTCAGAAGAGTTATTCGGTATCCACAAAGATTGCAGCAACACAAGCAGAAACAGGAGGTGCAAATCAAGAAGTTTTTAGATGTTTTAGAGTAATTACACATCAATATTCCATTGGTTGAGGCTTTAAAACAAATGCCAAATTACGTGAAGGATATGAAGGATATTCTATCCAAGAAAAAATGACTGATTGAGTATGAGATTGTCGCCTTGACAAAGGAGTGCAGTGCTTTCCTACAGAACAAGCTGCCACCGAAATTGAAGGATCTAGAAAGCTTTACAATACCCTATAACATTGGTGAATCTTACTGTAGTAAAGCTTTGTGTGACTTAGGAGAAAGTATCAACTTGATGCTTAAGTCTATTTTCAAGATCCTAGGGATAGGAGAAGTAAGACCTACAACTGTGACACTTCAACTAGCAGATCAATCTTTAGCATACCCCAAAGGAAAGATCGACGATGTTTTGGTAAGAGCCGATAAATTTATTTTTCCTGCTGATTTCATTATTCTAGATTTTGAAGCAGATAAGGAAGTGCCAATTATCCTTAGGAGACCTTTCCTAACAATGGGAAGAACGTTAATTGATGTACAGAAAGGTGAACTCACCATGCAAGTTCAAGATGATCAGGTAACTTTTAACATTCTTAAAGCGATGAAATTTCCCGATCGGACAGAAGAGTGTTCAGTCATGGAAGAGTTGGAAACCTTGATATCTATGGAAAGCAATTTTGAAGAAGATCCATTGGAGAAAGCCTTAGGGTTTGACCCTTTGGAAGATGAAGAAAGTAAAGAAAACATGGTTCTGGTGGAAGCCAATCCGAGAAATTTTATTCAATCCATACAGTTTGAACCATTTGAGTTGGAAGTTAGAGAATTTGTGCAACCCAAATTGTTCCACTTTGCCATTTGAAATACGTTTATTTAGGTGACTTTCCACTTTGCCAGTGATTATTTTAGCGGAACTCACAAAAGATCAAGAGGAGCAACTAATTTCTGTTTTAAAGAAATTTAAGAAAGTAATTGATTGAACCATAGCTGATATTCGAGGTATAAGCCCTTTATTTTGCATGCACAAAATTATTCTAGAGAAAGGTGAGAGAGCTTGAATTGATGGGCAAAAGAGGCTCAATCCTATTCTGAAGGAAGTTGTGAGAAAGGAAGTGATCAAATGGTTGGATGCAGGAATCATCTATCCTATTTCAGATAGTTCATGGGTAAGTCCGATACAGTGTGTACCAAAGAAAGGTGAAATTACAATTTTTGAGAATGAGCATAATGAGTTTATCCCAACAAGAACTGTTACTGGTTGGAGATTTTGTGTTGACTATAGAAAGCTAAATAAAACCATTCGAAAGGACCATTTTCTGTTGCCTTTTATGGATTAGATGTTAGATCGACTGGCAGGTAATGAATTCTATTGTTTTTTAGATAGTTATTCAGGATATAACCAAATAGTTGTAGCCCTGAAAGACCAATATAAAACAATGTTTACTTGTACGTACGGTACATTTTCTTTTAGGTGAATGCCTTTTGGTTTATGCAATGCACCAGCAACATTTCAACGATGCATGATGGCAATATTCACTGATATGGTAAAAAATTTTGTTAAGGTTTTCATGGATGATTTTTTTGTTTTTGGTAATACTTATGATATTTGTTCGAGTAATTTGGCTAAGGTACTAAAGAGATGCGAAGAGACGAATCTTGTCCTTAATTGGGAGAAATGTCATTTTATGGCTAAGGAAGGGATTGTCTTAGGGCATAGAATTTCAAAGAAAGGAATTGAAGTCGACAAAGCAAAGGTGGACGTAATTGAAAGATTACTGGCCCCAATGAATGTGAAAGGAGTCAGAAGTTTCTTAAGCTATGTTGATTTTTACCGAAGGTTTACCAAAGATGCAATGTTCGATTATAACAAAGCATGTTTAAAAGCTTTTGAAGAGCTGAAAAACGGTTAATCCCAGCCCCCAAAATCATTACACTCTATTGGAGCACACCTTTTGAGTTGATGTACGATGCAAGTGATTATGTTGTTGGAGCTGTGATAGGTCAAAGAAAAAATAAAGTGTTCCACCCCATTTACTATGCAAGTAGAACCTTGACGGGAGCCCAATCAATTATACAGTAACTGAAAAGGAACTATTTGCTATAGTCTTTGCTTTTGACAAATTTTGCTCATATCTTATAGGTACCAAAGTTATAGTATTTACTGACCATGGGCCATTAAATACTTGCTCATGAAAAAAGATGCAAAACCAAGGCTAATTCGTTGGATACTTTTACTCCAAGAATTTGAACTTGAGATCCAAGACAGAAAATGTGTTGAAAATCAAATAGCTGATCATCTATCGAGGTTGGAGCAAGATGAGGTAACTTGATCACATGTGCCTATTAACGAGAATTTCCCAGATGAACACTTATTTAAGGTAAGTCGAATTCATGAAACACCTTGGTTTGCTGATTTTTCCAATTATCTTGCATGTGGAATAATTCCTCAAGAAATGACATACCAACAAAGGAAGAAATTTCTTCATGATAGTCGGTATTATTTCTGGGAAGACCCATTCTTGTTTAAACAGTGTGCAGATAATATAATCCGAAAGTGAGATTGCTGAGATCTTATATCATTTCCATTCATCTCTAAGTGGGGGACACTTTGGTGGTGCTTGTGACAACCCTAATTTGGCCCTAGTCGGAAAGTGGTTTCAGGATCACAAAACCGAGTCACAAAAATAATTAGATGTTATATTCTCTGTTTATTTCATGTGAAAGTGCATGTGTGAAAATTTCATGCTTTGATTTTGCCATTCGTGAGTGAAATTATGAAATAGGACTCATGTGAAAATTTTTGAAAATGCTATAGGCTAATTTGTAGTGGCCAAATAACTTATAGTATGAAATAGGTGGATTTACATGTGAAATTTCCCACCTTAAAACATAGTGGCCGGCCATGATGGGCATGATAAGCATTTGTGCAAAATTTTTTATTGAAATTATGGCATAAGTATGGCACAAATAATATATGTTATTTTGTGTCATAAAATGTTAGTAATAAAATAACAAAAGGAAGTAAAAGACAAGGTTTTTTGTTCATCCTTGTTCTTCATAGCCGAAAATAGGAGAGCAAGAGGGGAAAATGCTCTTGAAAAATTCGGTCACTAGAGGAAGAAAAATCCAAGGTAAGTTCATGGTAGTTTACTTCTATCTTGATTTTCATGAGTTCTTCTTGATTCTACCTTAACTCATGAAGCATATTTTTTATTTTTGGTTGTGTTGTGAGCATTCGGTCATGAATGGAAATGAAGGAAATGGTTGTTGTTTCATGTTCTTTTGATGAATAATGGAAGATAGGTGAAGTTGAGCCAAACAAATGAGCATGCATGTGCCTTAGATGCTAAGGGGGAAAATCGGCTAACATGTTGTGTGTATTATGGCCGAATGTGAACTTGGATACCATTGAGTAATCTTTGTGCTTTAAAATGATGAAATGGAGATTATGCTTAAGTGAAATCATAGGTATGTGATGATTGATTTGTGATATGCATGTTTGAATAACATGCATGCAAGTTATGTGTGAAAGAGTGAATTGGTAATAAATCTGCTTGGGACAGCAGCAGTAACATGATTTTGGAAAATCACCATAAATTGTTGGAGATGAGTTAGAAGCTGAATAAATTATTTAATTAAATATTAATGAGTCTAGTTTCTTATAAAAGAAACCGTGTAAGCAAAAGAATTGCCGATAATGAGATATTTGAAGTGATGTGGGACAGGGTTAGAATGACTTCTAGATCCTCTGTTCTGTTTTTATAAAATCATTATAAATTGTAAAAAAATTATCATAAGATGAAATTTATATTATTAGACTCCTTAATGAGTCTAGTTTCAAATTAAATAAATCAGAACATATTTTGAATTCTGTACAATGAGAAAATTGATTCGTAGTGAGGAGTGGTCAGATTAGTCAAACAGTGAAACAGGGGAAACTTTAAGAAAAATCTGGTATTGATTGGAGAAACCAAAAATTCTGAAAATTTTATGGATAAAATATATACGAGTCTATTTTCAGTAAAAATTAACTGCACTTGATTTGGAGTTTCGTAGCTCCAGTTATAAATGATTTAGTGACTATTGCTCAGGAAGACAGCTTGTAGTGAAATTATGATTATGTGGTAAACATTGACAAAAATTTGTTAATGAGTTGCTTATTGATTTCTTATAAGCTTACTATGATCAGTAGGTGTGAAATTCGAATATATATATATTATATTTTGAAAGTGATGCTGGAATAGTTGAATACTGACTAGTTTAAAATCTTTGAATTTAAGCTCAAGAGCATAGAGGGGCAAATTCGGATAAGGGAAAAGAGAAAGTAATCGAATAGCCGTTGTAATCGTTCGGCAACATTCAAGGTAAGTCCTTAAGTGTTTAAGCTTGATTCCTTCTTATATGCCTAAGAGCTAAATTAATATGGCAGAGAGAATGTAAATTTTATTTAGTTAATGTGCCGAATATGTAATAATTTAAGGCTATAAGCCGATTATGGCTATTATGCTTAAGTTGAATTGGATTTGGAAATTTGATGCACTAAATGAGTGTTACAATGAATAAACTGTCGTATATGTGCTGGTAGAGATATCACGATTTGTGATTATTAAATATCTAAAGGAAACCATGATGTGTATAAAATTATTTTTATTAGTCCTTTGTGGTAGCCGAATGTGGCTTGGTACTAAAGTGGTTAAATGTGAACTTCGATGAGGTAACTGTTAGTGACTGATGATATAAGTTATGCATTATAATATATATTCGGGTTTCAAACCTAGCAGGCATAATGCCGGTGAAATGACATCGGACTTAAAGGTCTAGCAGGCTTATGGCCGGCGATGAAATCAGGTTATTACCTAGCAGGCAAATTGCCGGTAAACTATTAAAAGTGTGGTGCTATAAGACTATGGGCTAATACGATATGTGGAATCGTTCCGTAAAGTAAACTATTTAAGTACGAACAACCTAATTAAGTACATGTGAATTAAATGAATTTGATGATTGATGTGAATCGAACATATAAGAAATGGTTTCATGTTTATGTTCAACTACGAGACCTTGTGTTAAATCGACAATCGATTTCGTTCAATACATTAAGTTGGTCAGGTATACGATATGTACTTATGCATGTTAAATTGATTGGAATTGAATCATGAATGTGAATTGAGAAGCATAGGTGAAAATGCCTATGTCATATATACGAGTAAGGATAAAATCATCGTAAATTATCGATAAGGATGGGCTATGTGCGAAACCATCTTATAATTTCTAATTTGAATGGTTGTGTGCAAATCAGTGAGCAAGATGTATTGTATTGAGATGATGCTTCAGTGAAAATATACATATGTTCTTTGTGTTGAATGAATATTAAATTAAAGTCATGAGCCGTATGTGACTAGCATATCTAGTCGAATTTGATACTATTAAATGATGTACTAAGATATGTGTTCCAATGTGGAAATTAAACCCTATGTGGTTAAAAGGATGAAAATCTTTGTTCATAGATATGTGTTTCAGTTATACATGATTGAAGTATAAGTTATGAAAGTGGGAAAGAACAGGTGAATTGTCTATCGAAATGTGATATTCGGGCTTCGGGCCTAGTAGGCTATAATGCCGGTGAAATGATTCGGGCTTTGAGCTTAGTAGGCTATGATGCAGGTGAAATATTATTCGACCCTTTGACCCTAGCAGGCTATAATGCCGGTGAAATGAAATGTTATGTGAATTCGGTGTTCCTTGTAAGATAGGGATTTAGCCGAATGTTTAAGATGAAATGATAGTGTATTATATCATGCTTATATGGCCTAATGGTAAGTATAACATGTTGGTAAATATGCAATGTGCTTTTATAATGGATTGATAAGTTTGAAATGAATGTGAGTAAAATGTTATGCATAAGCTATCAAATGCTAAGTGTGAAAATGAGATGAAAGAAAAGTGTTGAAATGTGTTAATATATGATTAAATATGCATGATATTTGTATCCGGCTTAAAGACCGCAGGCTATATGCTGGAATTATATCCGGGTTAAATCCCGCAGGCTTCGTGCTGGTAATATATCCGGGTTAAATCCCGCAGGCTTCGTGCTGGTAATATATCCGGGTTAATTCCTGCAGGCTTCGTGCTGGTATTATATCCGGGTTAAATCCCGCAGGCTTCGTGCTGGTAATATATCCGGGTTAATTCCCGTAGGCTTCGTGCTAGTATTATATCCGGGTTAAATCCCGCAGGCCTAGTGCTTGTATTATATTCGGGCCTTTGAGCCTAGTAGGCTATTATGTCGATGAGACACTATTCGGGCCTTTGGGCCTAGCAGGCTATAATGCCGGTGAGATACTATTTGGGCTTTCGAGCCTAGCAGGCTATAATGCCGATGAAATGATAATCGGGCCTCGATCCTAGTAGGCGAAATGCCGGTGATTTGAGAAAAGTCTAAGACTAAGGTACCTCGTGTTAGATTGACAAATGAATACATTCAATACGTTAAGTGGGCCAGGTACACATTATGTACTCATATGTGAGTTTGATTTGAAGTGAATCATTAGTGTGTAATGTGATACATACGTGAATAAAATGTTATAACTATATCTATGATCATGATACATCGAGTCAGGGTGTGAAAGTATGTGAAAGTATTTGAGTTAATTATGTTATATGAATTCAGATTAAGTATGATAAGAATGCTGAACGTGCATTATGTGTTTGTGTGTATTCGACCAGATGGCAATATACCTAGAATATGGCCTCTTGAGAAATTGAATAATTGAAGTATAATTGCGTTTATTTGTTTGCATTGCTTAAAACTTACTAAGCTTATGAAAGCTTACTCCGTTGTTACATTCCTCTATTTTGTAGATTGTTGGCTCCAGTTATTTACTCAGGTTGGAGTTCACCGGAGATATTATCACACTGTCGAGCTCACGCTATTGGTGTAAGTAAATCCTAGTATTTCAAGTCTATGGCATGTATAGGTTTTTAATGTTGAGTATGTGATACTATAAGTTAGCCAAAGGTGGTGGCTTGTATTGATAAAGTGTTTTGGCCATGTGAATTGGCCTATGTTGGCTAGTGATGTTTTGGGCCTCGTAAGCCCATATATAGGACAGATTGCATGTGAAAAGAAAAGATTTAAATTGATTGAAATTTTTTGGCACGGTTTTGTGTGATTGACTGAGTTTAAGTCGGGTAACACCTCGAACCCTATTCCGGCGAGGGATACGGGCAAGGGGTGTTACAGTGCTCGTATTGAAGCTAAGGTTTGCAAGCAGGTTTCTTTTGGCCTACACTATTTAAAGATGCTTATGCCTAGGTGAAGAATTATAATAGATGTCAAAGGAGCAGAAACATATCAAGGAGGAATGAAATGCCCTTAACAAATATTTTGGAGATTGAATTATTCGACATACGGGGCATTGACTTTTTAGGCCCGTTTCCTTCTCCGTATAGGAACAAATACATCTTAGTTGTCGTGGACTATGTATCCAAGTGGTTGAAGCTAAAGCGTACCCTACAAATGATGCTAAGGTAGTCATGTGATTCTTACATAAGCATGTATTTACACGATTTGGGAAACTAAGAGCTATTATTAGTAATGAAGGTTCTCATTTTGTGAACAAATGGCTTAAATGGTTGCTCAAAAATTATGATGTGAAGCACAAGATTGCTACTGCTTATCACCCCCAGTCCAATGGGCAAGTTGAAAGAGTGAACTGTGAAATCAAAGGTATCCTTGAAAAGGTAGTATGCCCCAGCAAAAAAGATTGATCTCGAAGGCTCGATGATGCATTATAGGCCTATCGAACAGCATTTAAGACACCGTTAGGAATGACTCCTTATCAGTTGATTTTTGGAAAGGCATGTCATTTCCCATTATAGTCGAAGAATAGAGCTCACAGGGCTTTTAAGAAGTTGAATTTTGATCTTAAGCAAGCCGATGAGAGAAGAATGTTACAATTGGATGAGTTGGAAGAGCAGAGGTTGTTTTCCTATGAGAATGCCAAAATGTATAAAGAAAGATAAAAAAGATGGCATGATAGTCATATACGTCCTTGCAAGTTTAAAGAAGGTCAGAAGGTTTTGTTGTTTAATTCAAGGCTGAAGTTATTTCCTAGGAAGCTGAAATCTCGATGGAAAGGACCTTATACCATCTATCGAGTTTATCCTTATGGAGCTGTTGAATTATACGACAATTACGGAGGAACGTTTAAAGTCAATGGTCAACGTCTCAAACATTATTGGGATGGTGACGTTGAGCGATTTGAATCCTCATTCAAATTAACAGACCCTTTATTTTTCATAAACTTGTTTTGTAAATAAATAATTAATTAGGATTTATTTTCTTAATTTTGTACATTTAATTAATTCTGTCTAAGGAGATTGGAACTTAAGCGGGACCACTGTGACCCCTCCAACCTTTCCTGGGAATTAATTTAATGAGAAGAAATTTTCTAATTAAGATTTAAAATTCTTTTTAGTTTTATTTGTTTTGTTTAAAATTTAAATTTTTATGTTAATAAAGGGGGGTCAAATTTGGCCCAAGTACTAATCAGTGTTTTTTTAGTAAGATACAGTCTAAACTTGACGCCCAAGACAGCAAAAAGAGGGAAAACTCCACACCTACTGTCGCCACTTCCATTGCTTGCTGCCCAAG